>NC_048303.1:54887041-55179541 GCF_013100865.1 Trachemys scripta elegans | reverse complement strand
AGTTGACAGCACTCAGAACTATTCCCTATAGCCTTGGAGATGAGCAGGTAACTTTTAAACAAATAATTCATTTTTTTTTGCTTTACATATTTATTCTATCATAACTTGTCAAAGCAATGTGAGTGTCTGGGATCAGCATTTGCTGGAGGCCGGTAACTAACTTAGCTAGCTGTAATAAATTTAAACTCCTCCAGCTGGTCATTAACAGTCAGGAGATGTCCTTCCCATCACCACTATTGATTAAATAATAAAACTAAGAACTTATTGTATAAATATTACAAGCATATTATCAAGTTAGTTCTCAAAACACCCCTGAGAATAGACCTCAGTACCTTTCAGGACTAAGCCCTATAACCAGGGAGATCAGATCAATATTATAACCAGACCCCTACCCACTCCTTTTATTTATTATTACACTAAAAGGTAGTGCTGGGTGGGACATGTTTTTCCCAGCCCATAAAAAAAATTAAGATTTAATTTATGTTTCCTGTTCCACATTGGGATGAAACCAAGATCTTTCAACATTTTTCAAGAGAAAGATAGTCTCATTTGCCAATAGTTCAGTGGTTAGGAAACTCACTTAGCATGTGGTAGCCCCAGATTTAAATCCCTCCTCTGCTTGATTTGGAGCAGCAACTTGAACCTGAGTCTCTCATATCCAATGAGTGCCTTAATCACCTCCCTCAAATTATATACTAGGCCTGAGAAAGCTTTTCAACAAAACAGATACATTTCTGTGAAAAGATTAGGTTTTGGCAAAATAAAGTTTTTGAAACATTTTCAACCAGCTCTACTAAAACAGCAACTGGGGGGAAGAGAGGCACAGTAAAGGGCTGCCTAGTGGATGTAAAGCCACTGGTTGCATGGGTGCAGGACAGGGCCTCGCTCACCCAACAGGATTTTCCAAGACCATTTGCTCAATGTTGGCATAACACTGCAAGGAGAACCTGGAGAGCAATGCTACTGTGGCACTCTTTGAAAGAGAGCAGTGTGTTCTCCCACAGTGTGGGGTTAACTCTGGGATGTGGCCTGGCCTGGGGCTTGTGCTGACTGTATCCCAACCATTATTGGCAATTGACTTACATAGTTCCTGCACTTCTTGAGCATCGGACTAGCCTGGCCACTGGGCAGAGGCTCTCTTGAACACCCACATAGGCCATGCACTAACTGGCCCAAAGTGATTTGTTACAGAGGGCTTGGATTTCAGAGCCAGGAATTCCTGTCTCCCAGGCCTTTGCTTAAACACCTAAATCATGTCTCTCAAGCAAAAAGTAACTCCCCGCCTCCATCCCTTTCTCTTATTCACATAAGTCACATAGGTCTGACCCAATATCCATTGAAGTCAATGGAAAGGCACTATCTCAGAAGCAGACAAGTTTACAAATTAATGAGATGCTTGGAGCAGCCCAAATGCATTTCTATAAAGGAACATCTATCAGATTGTAATATGATTTCATCTAGTAACCAATCATGCATGTGTATCCCACAAATTTTACAGAGTCAAATGTCACAAGAAGGTTTTTCAGAGAACTCTTTGGATAGTCCTCATTTCTGGTAAAAGAAATTACATTTTAAGGAGTATTACTAAAACATGTCATCATTCGGCCTCCCATAGCTAGAAACACATGTTCTAATTATAATATAACCCATATTATACTATTGTCCTTTGTTCAGCAGTTAAAATCCTTTCATAGGATACACTAGAGGTCCCTAATATTTTTACATATGTTTCCCTGATAAATATAGTATTCTCATAATACCCTGTTTTCTTAACAAGAAACAGAAGTTCTTGACAGCAACATTTTTGGAAGAAAGACTGTAGATTTATTTTTAAATTCTAGGACCTTTAATGTTAAATATTTAATGCTGAATATTTCTTTTTTTAATCTAAAATGTTATATAGTGACACCCCCTACCTCATCGCTCACAAAAGCCAGAACACAAAGTGATCAGTCTGCTTAACAATGTGGGACAATTTTTAAAAATACATTTGTCTTTCTTAGTTTAAATTAGTACACAGGCTAACTCACACACACCGTGGAAGCATGTCAGAAGAGCGACAGCAACGATATGAAAGAGCTTACAAAAAATACCTTCAACATTTCTTCAAAAGAACTTTACATCACTTTGGGATGATGGGGAAACATCCTGTCCTGCAACTACTGTAGAAATCACAGGGGCGTAGATGGGGTGCTGGGAGAAAAGTCACTAGAATTTTCTGACATTTTCAATATCTATTTTATAATGGTCAGATTCCTGAGTATTTGAACAGGCATGTCTGAAGATCCCAGGTGCTACAGCTTTCATAGGAGTTAAGATTGCAACTCAACTCCCATGATAATCCTCACACGCCCACTCCCTCCCGGTTTCACTAACTTAGTGTTCTCAAACATTCATCTTCAGAGAAGAAATTTTCTGGTTGGCTTGAGCCCAAAAATGATTTCAATAATAAAATAATAATAATAAAAAAAAACCCACGTAGCTAAAAAAAGAGTACCATTCAAGAATTATTTTGGGCTCAAATTACTCAAAAATGGAGGAATACTCACTTGTGGCTGAATTATGATTAAGCCCTAAGTGGCTATGCAAGGGAGTAATGGGACATAAGGCTTCCTCACACCTGAATGTACGGATCCCATCTTGATCCTGAGTCTCGGTTTGTGTGGGGAGTGGGATAGCAGGGGCTGCATGCCTGATTCTTCTCCATGAAAAGCAAGTGGGCAGGGAAGGGTACAGAGTAGGTGGATTCATGACCTAGGAAAGGGGAGGAAAGCATGCTGTGTATAAACATGGGGCTACAGAACATACTTCTCCCTCTCAAAACAGGAGCTCCTGAGGAATTGGGACTCTGAGGGCTGTCTCTCAGGCCTTGTCTGCATAGGGTATTTTTTTCACCAGTGGAGCTACACCAGTGCATGGAATTGTGACAATAAGCACATGTTCAAGTGCTTTGCTGGATTGGAAGTTCATATTTCAAAATACAGCAGTATTAAATTATTCATCAAAGTGACTGACATTATGTCTGTGCACTTCTTTGGGTTTGTCCATGAAGGATAGCAAGGATATTAGAGATTCTGATGTACATTTGTGTTGAAGCATTTGAGGTGGTAATCTTATTCCACCCAGCAGTTAAACATTATTGTGTGTGTCAAAACAAAAATGTAATCCTGGAAGTGGATGTCATGTAAAAATGCCATGCTGAAGGAATACTGCAGTGATTAACTCTAATACCTTTGCTAGCTCAAGGAATATTTACTTTAAAATAATATGTATTAATTTTTTTGCAGAAGATGTACAAATGGAAGTGGGAAAATACCTAGAATCTTGCACATTTGTACAGCTCTTTTAATTATTTAATTTAGGAGTGTTATTAAGCTGTAAATAACACAAGTAGGCTGTATTTTATATTTGCAGAATAACTCACAATATGAAGTGCTTTACAAACCTCATGGTTACAGGATAATCAATCTACTTACCACTGAAATCTAGCTACCTCTATGGTGGAATAGAATGGATGTTAAAAACATTATAAAGCCTAGAAAATAGGAAGCTAAAAAGAATAAATGGGCCTGAATCTTTTCTTGCATATGTTTCATACCAATATAATTCCATTAACTTCACAGGAACTATTTCTGATATAAGAAGGTAAATGGAAGGAGTTTGGGGACTAATAATTTCAACTGGAAGTGCAAGGAGAATTTTGGGTGTGTAATTCCAATCTACTTACATGGGATTTGTCCAGGACACGAGGACTAATAATACTTCTCTCCTGAAACTGCAGAGTCCTTCCAATACTACAAGTTGTAAGTGCCTCTATTTTATGATACTCTTGACACTATCCTGGGACATTAATTCAGGATAAAATCAGAAGCAAGAGTACCACCTACTGAATCAACAACTACACCTCCAGCAGCATCCCACGGTTATCATGGAAGTTTCCTATCCAAGTACAGACAAGCCCCATGCTATTTATCCTATAAAGTCTAATGAGTTCATGACCAGAGATGTTACAGCAGTAGACAAATATTCAGAATCACCATTTTTTTCATCAAAAGCAAAGTTACATGGGACAATATTTTATATTTTTACAAATGAAAATGGAAGCTAGATAACATTATTAAATGAACTCAGGAACTTTGTACAGAAGAGGAAAAAAATCTCTCAGTTGATGTGTTCATCATCTTAATTGGGAATAGTCATAATTATACATACTTGACAAAGTACAAGTTTACAATTAAGCTTTCCCTACATTAATTGTGACATTAACTCACTAGGGCCAACTCTGGCATTTAGGTCATGTGCTAATTTAGCACTAGATATGTTCTGGGATTGAAATACCCACAGTTATGAACTGTTGGTAGATATAAAATAAAATACTTCCTTTGTGAGGCTAAACCTGCAAATTAGCCACAATTCAGGTTTGATTTTTGTCTCACAAAATAATAGCAAAGAGTCCTTTAGTGCAGATATCTTAAAATACATATAATCAGTGTCAGCAAAATCTGTAAAATGCATTTAAGAGCATTAGGAAAATATCTAAAAAATCAACAGCTGTAAGATGTTTGAAGCCCTCATCCAAATATATGTGACTTCTGTGTAAGATTAGGGCACAGGAAATATGGTATGAGAAAACATGCAAAGAAGGAGAATGGTTTGTTTAAGTTTAAACTAGGCAACTTTGCATGAAATAAAAACTGTGATTTTCTTTAACCCACCTTAAGTAAAGCATCTGGCAAGTAATCGAGACAGATCACTATGTCTCATAAATCTATCAGTTAAATGTTACTAGTTATGAATATCACTGACAGAAAGATTTAATTCTGACTATCACTGACAGCAAGACTTACTTATGCACATCATCCCCCCAATGGTTAACTAATTAGTCGTTCAGTTCATCTTCATTACCATTGCTATCTTCCACCTCGCCATTTGAAAAAAAGATTGAAATAGGAGAAAGTTTGGAGATTAATTTGTAGAAATGTATTTGGAACAGTGAAAGGTTCTAACTTCATCTCTACTTTGTCGACAGTTTAGTGACTGTTAGCATATGCTTAGAGACTCATCTTGTTTTCAAGCTTTTCAGGATGGGAAAGATGGTGGTTAGGGGTTATGAGATAGACAATAAGGTAATCTTTTTAATATTGGAGAGGTGCAGTTTTGAATTTCTGTATGTATCTAGCAGAGCTACTGATATGTGCAACATATACATTTATAAAACTATCCAAATAATTATACTTCTTATTACATGCTTAACTTTAAAAATGGATTTTGGTGGATTTTAATGCTCATTAATAGATGAGGACTGTACATGAACAGGCATAGCCTCATGGCCTAACCAAAGCACTTTAACCTAATTTTCAACATATTTCACTATAGTCTTTTGGAATAAAAATCACTGAAGGTTACAAAATGGATGGCATTACATATGATATTTAGAAATCTCTACAGAAGGTCTATTCAGTTGGTATCCTCAAACAGATCAAAACCCAGACTTCCACAAGTGAAAGATCTGCAGGAAATATAGTTCTGAGACACTTAGGAAAAATAAGTATCTTTACACACAAGTGTATATACATTTAATATTGATAGGACTAAATAATTGATTATATGATGCACCAATATAAATTTAAAAAGTAATGAGGCAGATACCTGCTGTCAATGCATTGCTAAAGTGCTGCTTATATATATATTCTTTGCATAAAGGAATCACCATTTGGTTTACAAATGGCATAGCTGGCCTTTCACCACCAATCTCCCATCGCCCTCAGCATCAGGGACATGTTTCCTGAGGCTGCTCCAGAACCATTAAAAATATTCCTTTATCACCAGAATACTTCAGTAATAGCATGTCCAACATTAGAAGAGGTTAATGCTTTTATATAAGAATCTTGAAGTCTCAGTAACTACTCAATTATAAATTTCTAGGAGAGACTGAGCATACTAATTGTTGAAATCTTGGCAGTTTTTCAGATTCACCGGCTACAATAACTCTTTAGAGCCCTTTAGAATTTTTCAACAAGTTTTATAAAATGAGATTTTCTTGAGTTTAAGTGAGTGTGTTCAGAAAACATTCTGATGTGAAAAAGCCACTTACTATAGATGGCTATTGCACATCAGCTCCTAAAATGTGTCTCCCAAATGAGAATTAATACCTAATCCAACACTGCTTTGTAGAATCTCAGACTGTCTGTGCTCTTTCTTCTTCTTGTGGCATCTCCATTACTGGAGGTTTGCAACCATGGTAGCCCATTCTGTATGATCCTCTGCTAATCTCTTTGTGGATGAATAGTTCTTTTCATCCACTTAGAATACCACATCATCCATCCAAGATCTTCTTTTTCTGCCTCGTATTCTTCTGCTATCAACTTTCCCTTGCAGTGCCTGTAAACGTGCATTGTCCACTGAACCTCTTAAAATGTGCCCTGCAAATCAGATCTTTTTTTCATAAGATCTCTGACTAGCGTTTGCTGAGTTCCAGTCATCTCCAATACCTTTGCATTGATTATGCAGTCTATCCATGACATTTTCAGAATTCTTCTATAATACCATGATTTCAATGATTGTAATTTCTTTATCGTCAACTATCTGAATGTCCATTTACTCAAACCAAACTCTCATTAATTTGATGGGAGTTTGGTTGACTGAAGGTTTCCAAGATGGAATTCTCTTTGTTCTGTATTGCATCAAGCATATTGCTGGTGCTCACAAAATCAAATAAAAATAAAATAAAATAATAAAATAAAACACTTAAGCACATGTTTAACTTTAAGCATGTGTTTAAGTTGCACTAGAGTTAAAGAGACTTACGCATATGCTTCAAGTTAAGTATATGGTTAAATGCTTTGCTGAATCAGAGCCTCCTAGTTTCATGATCTGTGAAACTCTCAGCTTTGTCTTGGATGGAGATGCACCAAGTTTATTAACCTGTAAAACAACTCCCTTTTATGTTGGCTATGTTTCAGCTGAAATGGGCAGGAGCAGAACCTTTATGTCCAATTTGAGTGACGTGAGAATCTGGGACTAATTTTTACATGGCCTGCTTGAAGAATAGAATGTTTTGCAGATCAAGCCATTGAAATGTTCACACAGCAAAACATTATTGCTTTAGGAATAAGGTAAATGGGACTGAAAAATTATGCAAAACGATGGATAAGTTACAAAAATATTACAACTACTGTGATTGTAAAATTCATATGTATGGTTTCAAAATGTCAAGATATTGTCTTATAAAGAAAGTCAGTTGGAGAAGATCATCTTCCATATTTGTAATGATCACTTTTTATGATGAATGCACCATTAAACACAGAGGCTTTTGTGCCAAAACAAAGTCCCACACATTTAAATTAAGTGTAGGCTTTTAAAGCTCAAATGCCACATTAAATATTAATGAGGAGATAAGAATTCGGCATCATTTTGTGGTCCTGACACAATGATCTAAATCCACTTGTATATAGGGGTTTAGGCCTACTTAGCATGATCTGGCCAAATTTCCCAGCACAGCTTAGCTCTTGGGTGATATTGTTTCATTTTAATATGTTTACCCTCTCCAGAGTACTTGCCTGCTAAGTTTAAAAAGTACATATTTTCAAATGGTAATAAATTAACTTTATTTCCTTTCACAATAAAAGCTACAGGACAAAAAGAGAGAACAATCTGTTATTAAGTTTCCTCAATTTGGCTGATGGTCTTTCACTTTTGGAATATTGATATGGGGCATTTTGATACACCTATAGAAAGCAAAGTTCATGCTACAAAAACTAGTTGTGCTCTACTTATCAAAGATGTCTTCAAATATCATTTGCACTAGAAAAATCTAAATGTCTCAACCCACAATTCACAAATATTTTCATAATATTCAAAAGTTAAATCTGTGGGGGGGGGGAAAGTGATTTAATAATAATAAATGATGTGGATGTTTCTTATTAGTTAATGATCGAGTTACAGTTCCATAAGAATCTAAAGAATAGCTCCAAACCCCAAGATCCATCTAAAAAAGAGCCACCCTTAACTTCTAGCTAGAATATTTTTCAAGGAAATGAATGGCACCCATTTTCATTTGTACAATTCTTAAAATAGGATTTTACTTATACATTTATTTACTCCATGGAAACTACATCCACATTACCAAAGAAAATAAAATTACATTAAAAAATTAAAAGAATGTTTCAGTTGCAAAATGAAGCACTCAAAATTTAGGAAAAGCCAGCATTAAGTTTGCCCAGATATTACAATACAGTCTTTAATTACATGATCATGGTCATGTTTACAGGGTTACCTGCAACTCTGGCCCCTTTTTTGGTCTCTCTCAGTGCACCTGCCTCAGATATGAGGCCTCATGCCTTTAGCTCCCTGGGCTGGAATCCTGTGATTCGTCCACTGTTAGACTGAATGCAGGGTGACAGCACCCTGTGTACCAACTGTGTTTACCCAATAGGTCCTACCAGACTTGGTACCTGCAGTTCTTCCCTTAGGGAGCTGTGTGCTGGTGGTGAATATAGTGATGCAAAACAACCTTCTTAAAACAAAGTATTGTTTAATCTTAACTGTAGGAACAGCAAAGCATTAATTAGAGAAAAGAATACCATCCCCAAATGGAGGCCTAGCTAGGCTAATATTTCTCGAGTCATCTCTAACCTCTGGAAGTTTGGGGATCAGGGCCGGCACCAGGCACCAGCTGAGCAAGCTGGTGCTTGGGGTGGCAGATTGTTCGAGGCGGCATTCCGCCCAATCCTAGGCACGGCCACTTTTTTTGTTGTTGTTGTTCTGCTCCGGCCGCCTTGTAGGGGGCAGTGGTGCAGAGAACCAGAGCGCCCCTGCAGGGCAGTCCTCTTCCTTCCCTCCCCGCTGACCGGAGCGGAGCCCTCCTGGCAGGCGACAGGAGGCGGCGCAGCGGAAGGGGCCGCGTGGCAGGTTGCTGCGTGGAAGGGGCTGCTGTAGCCCTGGCCACCCCTTTCTCTCCCCCTCTCCTGCTCCCTCCCCTCAGCTGGTCCCCCTGCTCCGGCCGCACAGCAGGTTTTTTTTTTTGCTTGGGGCGGCCAAAAAGCCAGAGCCGGCCCTGTTAGGGAATCAGTCTCTCTCTTCTAACCCTCTGCCTCTTCCTTGAGAGTGTGCCTGTACCTTTAACCCTCTTGAGGCATTCAATCCTTCTGCCCCTCACAGGTACTGAGTCTTCCTTGGGGAATCCCCTCTGACAAGCCCAGTATGGGATCAAGCCAGAGCCTCAAAGCAAATGGTTCTGCATTGTTCCTCAAGTGTTTGTGGAGAGGGACATAGTAGGATTCATGTCTCCCTGACTGGATGCATTTCCTGACAAACCTGTTAGTGAATTAACTCAATATCTGCATACAGTAAACACCATAATAATCAGGTCAAGATACAGCATTCATAAATTATTACAAGCAGCTCCAAATCTGTCACAATCACATTACTATTTATTCCCCTACTTCATTCAGTACACAGGACAGACGATGGTCACTGCGAGGGTAGCTCTTCAATATTTCTTTAAATCCTCATCATTCTGTGTGTGGCCTCAATCCTCATTTACTTCACACCCATCTGTGCTGATTACAAATTCCTCATGGGCATTTCTACAGTGATCTCACCATAGCATCTGAGTGCTTCACAAATATTAATGAATTTATCTTCATGACACCCCTGTGTGATTATCTGATATTATCTTTGGGGATGGAGTGTGCGCACTCTGGTAAGCATGTAGAAGCTGCATAGGGATTGTGCATGCTCAATGCAGAGAGAATATTCAGAGAATTTAGATGCCAAATCCTAGCAAATCTTTACAGAGCATGTATAAACTGCAGTTTTTCAAAGGCTTATTAGCTTGGCCAAATTTAGGCGGATTTTTCATGAAGGACACAAAAAAGCACTTCCCAAATACTCTCCCTGCCAAATTTCAAACTCTTGCTCCAAAGCAAAGGTTGTATAACTTTTTTAACATGGCCAAAATAACGTATTTTCCCCTGAACTTATTCTCAGAACAGCCAAACCATTTTAACTGAAACTATCAAAAAAAATCAACCAGCGAGAGACACCCTGTATGGGAAATTTCAGCCTGAACAACTAAAGTTTGGCAAAGTTATAAGCAATGGAAGACAGGGTCTTACAATGGAAAGTGTTAGGCAACCTTAATTATAGGTATGCAATCAGTACATCTATTGTTCAATACTATGGTGAATTTTCATTTAATTTACATATTAATAAAATGCTTCTTTTTCTGTTTAGTTTACATGATAGAAAAAAGTTTGTTTTCTAATTTAAAGAAACTGCTTCTACATAAAGATAAAGAAGATTGATCAGATTGAGGATGCTCTTAGCACCATCAGCTAAAGCAACAAATCCAGTAATTTCTTTCTAAGTGCCATTTTGTTTTCAGGGAAATGTACAAAAATATAGTTATGAGACACAGACCTTCAGTGGTTTCCATTAAAAAGCCAACATTTGCATTTCATGTAAATTATCACACAGTGAATTCCTTTTCTAAACCTAAGGAAAAAAACATGAAAACCCAGATACAGCTGTGTAGTATATTGACAGATGCTGACTTTTCAATAGTGAAAATTATACCTTTTATCTTTCAGTACTGTAATATGGAAACAAAACACCAGCATAAGAGACTCTGTCAGACACTGACCCATGAAATGAGGGACATCCATTTTTCCCCACCGTTGTCCCATGTACAGATACATGCGCATGAAGCCCTCTCTTCACTATTTTTCTATTGTCCCCAAATGTTTCACCCAATGCAGGAAAGTTGGAACAATTAGTCTGTTCCATGTAGAAATACTGTTCATGTCAAAAGACCTTAGTTAGAAAACAAACGAATGTGGGTTTCCCAATGGTTCTTTTTTTTAATGATGGGGATGATACGTGTTGTCTTCTAGGCAACCAAGACAAGTTTGCATGTTATTCCACATTGGTCCCCTGGTTCAGCAATTAGATATGAAATCTCACACTAGCCCATGGGAAGAGAAAGTAATGCCATTATTTCTCAATGATATAGAAATTCATTATCTTAGAAGAAAGTCCCAATTACAGTGTCTATTTTAGATACAGGTAAATCAAGGAAGAGGTGAGAATTTGGCAATTCTGGACAGAATCAATGTAATTTTAATTTTTGTATGTGGTGACTTAGGTCACAGATGCACAAGACACAAATTTACAACACTGTATTCATGCTCCTTTATCTTGTCCCTGAATCACAGCATTAAACATGCAGAAAATTTGCTAACTGTACAGGCTGTGCTCTGAAACAAAAATTCAAAAACATAAGCATAGTTTTTATCTAAGACAGTTCCTTGTAGAAACAGTGTAGAGAATGACAGGTTTCAGGGTAGCAGCCGTGTTAGTCTGTATCCTCAAAAAGAACAGGAGTACTTGTGGTACTTAAGGTGCCACAAGTACTCCTGTTCTTTTAGTGTAGAGAATATTCATCAGGCAGTGATTTCACCCATTATCTATTTCTGTCTATGGGAGGTACTGAAATACACATGAAAAATATTTAAAATTTGTTATGAATGACTGTATCTTTAAAAAATGGCTATGCTAAGAACACATATAGTTTTTGACATGGTTTTCATTGAACTGTTTCATTTGAAATGCCACAGGCCTGATGTCTTGCCAGCTGGTGGTGAAGTTTTTAACTGTGATCTTCAATTCAACATAGCCATTTTCAGTACGAACTTACTCATTATTTAAATATTTTTAATTAGACTACACGGTACAAAAATTAGAGGGAAGTTGGAAAGAGAAGAAGAAACTGACAGGAAGAAGTAATAGTGTGAAGAAAACAATGTATAATTGTTTCAAAAAATATTTTCTTCCAAAAAAGAGGTTTAATACTTACATATTTGTTAGGTCTTTGTAATGTCCATATTTGCAGGTACATACATGGCTTGTAGCTAGGTGAACAGGGACAGATCCTTGGTTCTGAAATGGCATAATTGCACTGGTTTGTTGGTGCAAATGAGCTGTTAAAGCCAGCTTAAACTAGCCTCCAGAGGACTCCTCCATTGTAGGGGCAATTCCAAGATGGTATAAAGCTGGCACAGTGCTCTATGCTGTTCCCCTCCCAGCTTCGGGCATAGGGACCATGTCTGGAGAATAGGGGGCTCACTGTGTCTCTACTACTTGAAGTTTCTAATCATGTATTTTTTAAAAGATATTCAGTTTGATGAGTTAGATACAAAAATGACTTCCACTAGCTCACCTTTGCTATAGAAAAGCACCATCCATGTTAATGCTAAGCTAACCTAATTCTGTTTTAACAGGCCCACACAACTCTGTTGGGAACAGTCTTAACACATCTAAGAGACTTTCTAGAGCAGTTGTGAACCATGTTATCCAGAATTGTGTTTGAAATTATTTCTCTCTCACTGCATGGGCCAGCCTCTTCCATAATATACGAGTAGCACAGTGTTATGAGCAACAATAGTTAAGAAGTTTTATAATATGGATGCAAACCATGGCTACCCATTTTAAACGAAGCCTTATAGTAGTCTAGTCTTAGCATTGTTCACACATTTTTAACACACAGTTCAAACCAAGATCTGGAGAGGCTACAGTTGAGTTACACACTCACAAGGAAAATGCTAATCATGGAATTAAACTATCTAGGAGTTTAATGCATATTGGCCAGCTGTCTCATAATAAATACCCCAAGTACTCTACAGCCTGTTATACTTAAACATTGCAACTAAGTATGCTGCCTTTTGAGGCACTACAGTGCTAAATTTTGTGGCAGCTTCAAATAAATTAAAAAATAAATAGTGCCTTGTCTAATTGCATAATGGAAGTTGTCAGGGATGAAAACTTGGGGTTTGATAGCTGGGTGGGAGAAAGTAGGGACTTTTAGTAAATCAAAAAACAAAGGAGAATTTGGGATTCAGAACCTAGGTGACTGATGTGTTTAACATCCAAGTGGAGATACACCACTATCTTTCCTGACCTTTGTGGGAATAAATAGAAATAACCTAACATTTTCCAGCCCTGTACTCTTACTTTCTCACCTCAGAAAACAGTCACCACATTGTCCCAAATACCTGTCACATACCACAATTGGTACCTAGATGCATTATTGCCACACTGTAAATATATTAATGTAGGCATTAAATCCAACAAAAGTGAATAAGTACATTAGCCAAATACTTTTGCTAAAATAATTAGGAGTGAAATTGTTAATGCTGACATTTAAATGTTCATTGTTAAACTTCAGAGTTAACAACCTATTCATGAGTGGGAGTTCACAACCCACAGTATAGCTGTAGATAGAAAAATGCACCCTTCTCTTTACTTTCTGTTTAGATTTGGAAGGTTCTCTTTACCACCATAAACCCCTGAAACTTAGCTTTTAAAAATGTAAGCTTTGATGCAGCACTATTCTTGGCTGGTATGGTTTAGTGATGTGAATACTGAGAGCTTGTGCTTTCTATTGTCATTTGAATTTCAATCTGTCAACGAAGGAAAATGTGCATACAGAAATTAAGACATAATAACCAGATTTCTGTTACAGTCAGAGATTATGATTTTTCATCACAAAAAACTATCAGAACAGTTATGCAGAGAAAATTAAACCAAGAGAATAAACTAGCCATTTCCCCTGGCGATTGGAAATGATACCTTTGCTATTGCTTGTTCCACAATATCAAGTGAATATTTTAATTTGTAGCAAACCAATTTTGGTCAGTATTTGCATTTTTTGTTGTTGTTATGTTACTGGTATTGTTGGTTCATTTGCTCCTACGCATTTGCTGCTTTATTCCTATTTCATCTGTAACTTTCACTCCATGCATCTGAAGAAGTGAGCTTTTTTTACCCTTGAAAGCTTATGCCCAAATAAATCTGTTAGTCTTTAAGGTGCCACCGGACTCCTTGTTGTTTTTATTCCTATTTCAGTTGCTTTTGGGGATTTAGCCAATTGAATTGTTGATGTTTAATGTTACATATAGTTAAAGTAAGGGTTAAGTCAAGGTCACTGGTAACTAATTTAAATAAACAGCCTCTGGACATTGCCTGACTGAAGCTGAAAGATATTATGGCATCCTTAGTCATACTGAGGGATATAATGCACTGTAGCTCTAAGTTTCCTTTGGGTTCTATTTTGTGCAATACTGTTGAGTGGATGACTAAATATCTGAATCTATTTTCTTTTCATCTTGATTTAAGGTCAAATCCTGAGGCTCAGAGTGGAACGACCCCATTCCACGATGTGGGAGGGCTGAGTTGTGACTGGGCTACTCAGAATGACTCCTCAGCACCCTTTTCACCATAGGATTTAGTTCTGCAGTGTCTCACTCCACAGAACTACATTAGGTGGCTTGCGAGTAGGCTGAGAGCATGGTTAGTGAGCTAACTGTGCTGGTCCACTATTCACAATTCCCATGTGTGTCTATGAAGGCACAGAGGGACATCCACATTACTACAAGCCAGAAAAGTGAAATAAAAGTTGTGGACTGGCTGTAATATTGCCACAAACACAGCCTCTGTGTTGCAAGGAGGTGGGTGGATTCCATGTCTCTATGGGTTCTATTTAAGATGCAGAACTAGCAAAATCTTTGTCAGAAAAATAAAGCGGAAGACTGCTGTAAAGGTTTGTGTGTCAACACAGTTTGTTATGCCATTAACTTTTTATTAGCTATTTAGCAATAGCTAACAAAACATTTCTTATTTTTCTGTAAAGGACTTATCTAAGAAGAAACTAATTTAATTTCTTATCCTGTATTTAGCCAAAACTGCACTAAAAACAGTAGAGAACATTCCTTTGGCTATTTTGAAAAAAAGTCCAGTCAACAAGAGCTCAGAACATTTTTACAGGGCTGTCAGATAAATCTCTCTACGGAAGTTGCCGTGCTCACAAAAATTCAATAGAGCACAGCTTGGTAACATACACCACACAGAGTCTTTCCGAGGATTAAACCCAAGTCTAGTTAAAATGTAAAGTTAGTTTTAGAAAATATGCAAAAAGTGATTATTTAAAAAATATTACAGGATCAAGAAGAATCAAATTATATTGGTCAACAAGTAGAGATTAGTTTTTAAAAATAAGTATCTTATGATGCTTATACATGAACAGAGGATCATGAGTAAGAGGAAGGGAATTTGAACTATTCATGTTTAAAATAAATCAGTATTTTCATGAGTGGAGTTGTATATATTTTATTTTAATGCTCATAAGTGTGCATTTTAATATGAAAGATTCAGCTAATACACAGTTCTTATGGATTACATTTTCAACCATGGGCAAATGGTGAGCCTTTAAAACTGCTCATTCATTGTACCTGCTTAAAACTGAATTTGTGTGTTCAATATTCAGTCGTCGTATGTACAAAAGGGTCATAAGCCAATACCAATTCACATGCACAAATGCAGGTACCTAGGCATTTTGCAGTCATACCTGTTGTATCACATTACATATTTTGATTGCATATATATAAGATGATGTACCATTCATATATAATTAATAATATTTACTTGTAAGCAAATGGGATTCTAAGAGTAGGTACTTGTTTCTGAGTGTCATATTGCAAGTGGTACATACTACGGCACAGTACATTGGCAGAGAATCTGACAGTGCACAGTGAAAAAGTACATATTGTTCACAGTGTCACATCAATTATTTTAAAGAACAGATTTTTTGTTTTAAGTTATCTGTGACAGTTGTATCAGTTTGGAGGGTGATACTTCAAATAGAAGCACTGTGTTAAAAAAAGAACAGATTATCAACCAACCACCATATGTGCAGGATTCATGAGCCTCTATTCCAAATATTATGGTTTGCTGACCATGTAACTGAAATTTTACATGACTTTTCTTAAAATATTAATTGATTTCATCCAATGAGCATTTTTGGGGTAGGGATTGGGTTAAATGCACAGATTTTAATATACTGAAAACTGATTAAAATAGCAAGTGTGTGAGTAATCATTTCTGTATACTTTTAGGGCCATATATTGTACTAGCGTCGAAACATATTTATCTAATTCACTGGTCATTGTGCATTACACATTCCTTTCTGTGACTCATCTATAGAGGATGCAATTCTCTTAGACTCTTCAATTCAAACTGTAGCATATCATGCCCTTGGCTCTGGAGGACCACAGTTCAGTCCCTCATATGTTGACCAAGATGGCAGCTTCAAATTGGCAACTCCCATTGACATCTTTGGAGAGATGTGGCTGTAGAAATGCAACTTACACCTTTCTCCCAAAAGCACAAAGGAGAGGCCACTCTAAATTGTACATACAAGCATAGGCGCCGACTCCATGGGTGCTCCGGGGCTGGAGTACCCATAGGGAAAAATTAGTGGGTGCTCTGCAGCCACTGGCAGCCAAGCTCCCCTCACCCTGAGCCCCAACTCCTTCTCCTCCCCTGAGTGCGCCATGTCCCCGCTCCTCCACCTACTTCCCAGAGTTTCATGCCAGGCCACTGCCAAACGGTTGTTTGACAGTGTTCGCATGCTCCGGGGGTGGAGGGGTGAGGAGCGGGAACATGGTGTGCTCAGGGGAGGAGGCGGGATATTGGGAAGGAGTTGGAATGGGGCAGGGAGGGGGCGGAGACTTTGAGGAAGGGGTTGGAATAGGGGCAGGGGTGGGGCCTCATGGAAGGGGTGGAGTGTGGATGGGGACAGGGGCCGAGAGGGTGTCGAGCACACACAGGAAGGAGGGGAAGTCGGCGCCTATGCATACAGCAAGTGAAGAAAAACTTAGGCTCTGATCCTGTAACTAAATCTTCATGGTAAGATCTGTACTTAGAGTGTCCCCATTGATTGAGGCCTTATTTTTCTCTATTTTAACTATGCAAAACAGCTGTTCAAAATATGGGACAAATTTTTCCCCCAAAATGTCATTAAAACTTTTCTTGTCTTTTGACCAGCTTAATGAGGCAAGCAGAAATACAGAATCAGTTAAATCAGCATTTCTAAACTTCTGAGCCTCAGCTGAGGAAAATGACGGCTATTGCTTCCTTCCCATGCAATCCCATTAAGTGTTGTTAAAAACCTACGCATTTTAGTTTATACATCTTCCATGTTCATCCCCCTCTACACACTTAGGTAGAGTTTCATAATATGACCCTTCCTCTCCTTTCTCATATGCTTTCATGAGCTGTGAAATAGCTAACTGCTGATATTTAAAGTATTATCATTGGCATCTGACTGAGCACTCTTTGAAATGAATGGTGAAGTTCCGAACTTAGACCTATGGTTTCAGGATCCCTACAAAATATGGTAGATGTCCCTACATTGGTTACACTCTGCATTTTCAACGTAGTCTTCTAAACCATAAAAGCTAGAGCCTTTCTTTTTACAAAATTTTACAACCTAAAAAATTAAAGAACAATTGAGCAATCTTTCCATGTTATCCAACTAGTCCTTTGGGCCTCCCCATTTGAGTGCACTCCATACTTTAGGAATCACTGATTTAAATAATGATATTTATATTTACAGAAAAACAACTATCTAAAATCAAGATAAATTTGGTATATCACCTATCTGTAAGAATGCAAGAACATAAGAATACTGGTCATACTGGGTCAGACCAATGGTCCAACTAGCCCAGGGTCCTGTCTTTCGACAGTGGCCATGCTAGATGCTTCAGAGGGAATGAACAGAACAGGGCAATCCATCCCCTTTTGTCCATTTCCACCTTCTGGCAATCAAAGGTTTAGGGACACCCAGAGCATGGGGCTATAGGGCTGCATCCCTCACCATCTATGTATGCAGATCAAAAAGAAGGAATTTATTTTTATATTCTGTTATTCTGGAACATTTCATGAGCACAGAAGTCACTATGATTAGCATAGCTCTAATGAAATCAATTGTTCTGCACCAATTTACACCCCGATTTTATATTTTCCTTGATAAAAGACTTATGTATAGAGAGCAGCGCTGAGTTTTGAAAGTTTTGCAGACTCTAATTTTGAAATCTACTTCTGTACATTGAGACAGGAAGAGGAAGAAGGCTGCGCCCGCAGCTTTTTGCTTATGAGAACATCCTTTTAGTGATCTTTGTCTGCAACCCATGGGAGGTTGGTTTCACTTGTGCTCTTGAAACACAGATCAAGCACTATTGCCAACACACATTCTTTTCCTTTCAACAATTTCACAGGTTCAGATTCAGGATAAGAGCTATGTCTTCTGGCAGAATTACGGGAATAGCATCTTCCTTCCTTTCAAATTCAGTTTGCAATTGTTAAACCAAAAGATCTAGGACCTGAGATGTGGCAAAAACTGTTATAAATGTGTGTCATTAACATCAGCTTCCTAAGTAACCAATTATAGGAAGAGAGTACAGGGGGAGGAGGTGTAAGGAAAGAGGGAAGAAAGGACAAAATTACTGACAAACTTGGCAATTTATTTTAATGGATGGAAGTTAAACCAAATCTACCTTGACAATCTTTTGCTAGCAAACAGAATTGTGCACAACTTGATATTATTCCAGTTGTCTCTGAATCATATAAAGCAAAGAACCCCATTGTGGGTTAGCTGAGATGGGAGTGTTTAATCAGCCATGCTTTAACTTTTTGAGATATGCGTCCAAGATTTGTCTAAGGTGCCAACGTAAAGGGAGACTATATAATATGGTGACTTGTACAAATTATTGTGAGCATTTGACTCCTCAGTTCTACATGTGTAGGACTAGGTTATGTGCTGTGCTGTACTGCAGAAAGTGGGGTTAGGTGGGGCAAAGGTGGCTTCATGCCACTATTGTGCCCTACGATATTCTGGGTGCTATGGGGGCTGAAACAGTGCTAAGAATAAACTAGAGCAGCCCTACTAACTTATGATAGGCTCTCCTGGACTGTGTGGCAGTCCAAAATCCCATATAGCTCAACACATTGGAAATACACTCTCTCCACTTTCCACCCCTCGTCCCAGGAAGTCCCCGGGAAGGCTTCAAAGGGGCAAGTAAGGCCACTTCTGCTGGCCCTACACTTCTGCATTGGGGAAATTTATTCTCCCCTGGAAACTCTTGTACAGAACACTGTATAGGGTCTGGAATAGGTCCAGCATTGGCCCTTTGCTGGATGTAATCTTGAACCATATGCTACATGTGAAGTGTAGCTTTGTGCGTATTGAACTGACGCCTAGTGGAATTAGTCTAATCCCACCTCTATTTGATACAATTGGCAGTCACTGCTTAGGAAAGGAAGATGTCAAATAGTAAGGTTGTTGCAAGAAAGGACTGTGGTGCATTGGCAAAGCAATGCTTGTCTAGCACATGCCCAGCTCTATCCAAATTCAGCCACTCTCTCTAAAGCACTAAAAATTATAAAATATGTTTGTTTTTTATTTACACAAGAAATAAGTTCTAGTGAATTGGAACTTCCTGCTTCTGGCGAGATAAGAGACTGCTGCTATTCCTGCTGCAGTTGGGTCAATATATTTCCTGTTTTCACAGATCATCCAAAGATTTTCTGTGTCACTCTCAACATGTTTTCTAAGTAAGTTGGCAAAAGGATATTGTAAGCAAAGTGAAAAGCACAGTACAATGTACTATATAGTGCCATCTGCTGAAAAGTGAAGAGCTCCCACATAGGAACAGAAATGTGTGCATTTTCTATTAATTTAAAAAAGAAACTCAAAATGGCATTATTACTGAATAGGCCCTATTTGTCCTGCATACCCTGTTTAGAACCACTATCTCATCCAGTGGTGTGAACTTGAATGAGATAAAAAAGCACAGGTCATTGTATGTGTATGTGATCCCTGAAGAAAGTTTTTGAAATTAATGTGTATGGAACATGTTTGTAACACCAAGATTCACACTTCTTAAATGATATTGCACCTCCCCTCAAAGGTTTTAGGCCCAGATATTGTGTACACACTATGAGTGCCTATGGAATTTACAGGTGCAGTTACCATTATTCACCAGGCCATTCGGTAGCATCATGACAAAAGTGCTTCTGTACCTCACCTGGAGTAATATTAATATTCACCTTTGTGGCAATGGCAGTAATCTTGTAGGTGCTATCACCTGCTTTTGTGATCTCCTTGGTGGATGTTCAGTTTTCTGTCATTCTTAGTCATTTTTGAGTTATTTGGTGAATGAGGTCACAGCATTTATGAAAAGGCATTGAGAGTCCTTAATGTTGGTAGTTCCAGGTGTATAATAGTATACACCCATGTGGACACTCTTATTCTGGTGTAAGAGGGGCATTATTTGGTTTAGCTTATTTTGATTTGGAACAATTTTAAGCTATTCCGCTCACCCCTCCCCCAAGCCACTCTTTATTATACTGTAATAAGAATGTCCTCATGCCAGTTATGCTGGTTTATATATTACTACTACTACGTTTCTTTGCCTTTGCCATGTCCCATCAATCCAGGTCTGTGCCTTTTGGTCTTCATCTCCAAGTATTCATATCAAAGCACTCTTCCACGCTGACACTAACCTTCTTCATGTCCTCCTTCAGCATCTTGAACCACATTTTTCTAGCTCTTCCCTGTGGTCTTTGTCTTATAACTACTTTTTTTGTGTACTCTCTGACCAACTTATCCCACATCTCATTGTCTTATGTGACCAGGCCATCTCAGTCAATATTCCCTCAGCTTTACCATGTTGGGGGCTACTCGACTTGTATAATTTCACTGTGTAGCCTAGCAGCTCTCATCTTACCTAGCATCTCATTACAGCAGTGTGAAGTAGCTGATCTTCAGTCTTCCTTACTAGCCAGCATTCCAATCCATGCATCATGGCTGGCCTAATCAGGATCTCATACACTTTGCTCTTTAGTTTATTGTCATATTCTTATCTTAGAAAATTTCTCTCAACTCCCTCCGTTTATACTAAGCACTTTTCCGATGGCTCCAACAGCCTCATCCACATTCCCATCATGGCTCAATGCTGAACCGAAGTATTTAAATTGTTGCACAGACTCTAGACCATCTAGTTTTACTGGCTTCTTGTTGTTCCTATCAATGTTTCACAATCATATGTTTTCTATCTCTTGTCAGCAAATTTGTAAGCAATTTTCTTCTAATGCAGCCTTCCATAGTTCTAGTCCCTTTCCAGTCTGTATTTATCTCCAAGGTATAGCAAGTATAACTATATTTGTGTAATTGGTAATATTTTCTCTTGTAGACATGCTCTAAGACTCTGAAGTGCACCTTTGCTCAAGTCCAGCTTATTCTGTAACCGGCCAGAGGAAGAGCCTCGTCATTTTATCATATAAGACCTTAGAAAAACGCTAGTGTTCATCGCTGGTGAGGGGTAACTAATTATGACAATGTATTTCTCAAAGAGTCATGGAAATGATATTTAACAAAAAGCAGCTCAGGGATAACAGCCAAAGTTTTGAGATGAGTATCATCCAGACGTCAGGTAAATACAGGAGTTTGCTTTTCTGGGAATCGTATGTTTGCACTCCTTTTGCTAATATCAGCCTTGAACCAATCCCTATATCTTGCTGTTCTCCAGTTGTCTCTGACTCTTTCTTCTACTGATGTTTTATATCCTTTTATTTGTGTTTCATTGTGAAATTATTATTTCAATTTACTGGCAGCCAAAATAATGTTTCTGTATCAAGTTAAGTAGTTGCAGCTGATGAACGAGGGAGATGACCAAAGTCCAGGTCCAAACTAAGGCCATGACCAAAACGCGGCTCTTATCAAAGGAGAATGCCTTGGAAAAAAATGGCACAAAAGACAAGTGAGTGATAAGATCCAACACAAAAAGAGAGATAACCACGTATAACTTCCTGAACTGTGATACACACTTCTTCAATCTTGCTTTCTTTAACATAAACATAACACCATAAAAATGGCTATATTGGGGCAGACCAATGGTGCATCTAGCCCAGGATCCTGTCTTCTGACAGTGGCCGGTGCCAGATGCTTCAGAGGGAATGAGAAGAACCAGACAATTTATCAAGTGATCCATCTCCTATCCCATCTTCTGGCAGTTAGAGGTTTAGGGAACACCCAGACCATGGGGTTGTGTGCCTGACCATCTTGGCTAATAGATATTGATGGACCTATTCTCCATGAACTTATATAATTCTTTTTTGAACCCAGTTAAACTTTTGGCCTTCACAACATCCCTGGCTATGAATTCCACAGATTGACTATGTGTTATCTGAAGAAGTACTTCCTGCTGTCTGTTAATTTCATTGGGTGACCCTGGTTCTTGTGTTATGTGAAGGAGTAAATAACACTTCCTTATTCACTTTCTCCACATCACTCATGATTTTATAGACCTCTATCATAACTCCCCCTTAGTTATCTCTTTTCCAAGCTGTCTTTTTAATCTCTCCTCATATGGAAACTGTTCCCTGTCCCTAATCATTGACTGTTGCCCATCTCTGTACTTTTCCAATTCTTATGTATCTTTTTTGAGATGTGGTGACCAGAACTGAATGAAGTATTCAAGGTATAGGCATACCAATGATTTATATAATGGCATTATGATATTTTTCGGTCTTATTATCTATCCCTTTTCTAATGGTTCCTAAGATTGTTTTCTTTTTTGACTGCTGCTGCACATTGAGCAAATGTTTTCAGCGAACTATCCACAATGACTCCAAGATCTCTTTCTTGAATGGTAACAATTCATTTAGATCCCATTATTTTATATCTATAGTTGAAATTATATTTTCCAATGTACATTACTTTAAATTTATCAACATTGAATTTTATCTGCCATTTTATTGCCCAGTTGCCCAGTTTTGTCAGATCCCTTTGTAATGCTTCAGATTGGACTTAACTATCTTGGAGGGCATATCATGGGTGTAGAAGGGAGAGGAAGGGCAGAGGGAAGTCACAGTGTTCCACTACATCCCTAGTAAATATGCCAGCCCCAGCTTGCTTTAAATTATTCCATTAATTATAATTAAATTATTATTTAAATTATTGCCCACAGCTCACCCAGCATCAGAGGAATAGAAAAGTGAATTAAAGTCACTTGTCAGGATCCCAACAAAAGCAGTCAGGGCCAAGCATCAGACCAGGGGCAAACCTGAGGCTAGGAATAGTGGAGACGTTCATAGTCAGGTCCAGGCCAAGGTAAATACTAAGGGTTCGAGTCCAAATCAGGTGGCAAAGTCCAAATCAAGCCAGTATCAACCCAGGAATTCACAAACAAGGAGAAAGAATGGTCTTAGCCACTACAAAAGATCCAGACTTCCTAGAACACCTCTTGGGTTTATATAGGTCAAGGAGTGAAATCAAGAGCAATGGGAGTGCTGTCTGTCAAACCCTTGAGGAGGAACTTCCTATGATCTGTGTCCACAGCAGGTCATGGAAAGTGGAGCATAAGCTGATTACAGCTACTGCTGGGTGGCAATCTGAAACTGTCATCTGCCTGGTAGCTCTACAGGGCTGGGTTCTAGGGTCTTACACCATCTTTGTCCTCAGCTGCACCAAGTGTAAACTTTGCACAGCTGACAATCTGGCCCTTAATGTTTGAAACCATTGCATTTCCAACAGTATGACAATGGAAGTCAAAGTTACAAGCAGGAGGAAAAAAAGCAAGTATTCATTACTATCAACTTCTCTTTTCTTCCATTTGTGATATATATATAAAATGAATATAAGTGAATATAATACAAATGAATATGTAGTATATAGAATATATATGAAGTAATGAAGAATATCAATAAGAAGTTGGGAATTGTAGGAAAATAAAGGAAGCCAAGGGACACAAGGAAAAAAAATCTATGATCAGGAAAGTTAAGGACAGTAAGAGGAGTTTTTAAAATATACTAGGAACAAAAATAATCCTGACAATAGTATTAGTCTATTACTAGATGGAAATACTAGAATGATCAATAATAATGCATAAAAGGGAGAGGTGTTCAATACATATTTCTGTTGGGGGAAAACAGATGATGCAGTCTCATCATATAGTGATGATAATACTCTTTCTATTGCACCAGTATCTCTGAAGGATGCGAAACAAAAGCAACTAAAGTTAGACATTTTTAAATACGAATGTCCAGATAACTTTCAGTTTAAAGAATATTAAAAGAGCTGGCTAAGGAGTTTGCTGTACCATTAAAGGTGATGTTCAATAAGTCTTGGAACACTGGAGTGGGTAAATAATGGAGAGGACAGGTGACTGATTTAGAACGATCAAGATTGTTTGGATAAACTTGGCACAAGCAAACAACATGCATTTCAGTACAGCTAAATGTAAATGTATATATGTGGGAACAAAGAATGTAGGCTGTACTTACAGGCTGGGAGATGCTATGACTCAAACAGATTTGGGGTCATGTTGGATAATCTACTGAACATGAACTCTCAGCATGATGCTGTGGCCAAAACAGTTGGTGCAATCTGAGGATGAATAAATAGGGGAATTTTGAATACCTTTGTATTTGGCACTGGTGCAAGTACTGCTGGAATACTGTGTCCAGTTCTGCTGTCCACAATTCAAGAAGCATGTTGACAATTGGAGAGGGTTCATAAAAGAGCCATGAGAATGATTAAAGGATTAGAAAACATGTCCAATAGTGATAGACTCAGAAGTTCAATCTATTAATCTTAAAAAGAAAGTTAAGGGGTGACCTGATTACAGTCTATAAGTACCTAGAAGGGGAACTAATATTTAATAATTAGGCTCTTCAATCTATCAGAGAAAGGTATAACAGGATCCAATGGCTGCAAGTTGAAGCTAGACAAATTCAGACTGGAAATAAGGTGTAAATTTTTAAAGTGAGAACACCGGAACAATTTTCCAAAGGTCGTGGTGGAGATTAGATATTTTTCTGAAAGATCTGCTCTAGGATTTATTTGGGGGAAGTTCTTTGGCCTGTGTTTTATAGAAGGTCAGACTAGATGATCATAACAGTCCCTTCTGGCCTTGGAATCTCTGAACAGCCAATCAGACTGAAATACAACAACAGGACAGTATGTGATATTTTGATGTTTCCTCTTCGAACCAAAATCAGGAAGAAAAAGTACAATCAAAATAAGAACAATAACGGGGGGAAATGTTATTTAAAATGTTTGAACTTTGAAAAAATAACTGTTCAGATTTCGAACCTGTTCTTACTTTAGCTAAACCAATTCACCATTTTTTCATATACTAATATCAATTATTACTATTATTAATAATCCTTTTTATTATTAATTAAAAGTATACTTAAGTGTGTGTTACTTAATGGGTGAAATTCTGATTTCTGGAAAATTCCCATGGACTCCAGTGTGGCCAGGATTTCACCCCTTATGTTTGATAGTCCAAAAGCTAAACTCTAATGCCCTATAATACCATGTGAATAAATATTTAGCTGGATATAGATTGATAATGATGACACATCATAAAAGGTTACAGATATTTAATAGATCCTTGGATTCAAAATCTTAGTTACAGTAAATATTTTGATATAAATGATGCCTTTCTTAATTATATTTCTCTTAATACTGTTGTCTATTTGTCTCATTTTTAAGAGTCTATGTTGAAAGTTTATTTATTTTTCCATATAGTTTAAGTGTTGTGTGACCTTTCACCTTTCACTTTTGTGTTTGATTTCACATCTTTAAATCTTCCCAGCACTGATTCACACATCTAAATCTCCTGCAAAAGTAGGCTTAAAATGCATTGTTCCTATCAGAAGGGAAACTTTACTTTTATAAAAGTGTGAACAGCTGTGCAAAATACTGACTTAATGTTAGCATTAACATCAAGAACAAAAGTAGAGTTTTTTTTCTGTTAAGTCCCAACATTTTTTTTTTAAGTTGAACCTTCCAAAGTCTGACAAGCAAACAAAGGAAGAAGAAAAGAAAGGAGGAAATTATATCTTTATGTAACAGAAAAAGAGTCAAATTTCTTTCATACTTCATTATGGATTATGCTTTGCATTTTCCAGAGAGTATTATTTTTCTAAATGTATGCACTATGTGTTCAATTAATTATCTTTTATTATTGTTGTTTTGCTTTCCTCAGTTTGTTCATCAATACATACCAAATGGAAAAGTTAACAAAAGAGGGCAAAAAGGATTCTGAACATGTCTTTCTAAAAAAGAGTCTCAGTTAACACTGAAGGAACACATGAGTTTTTTGCAGATGGAATTTAGCTTAAACTGTTTATAGTCTGAGACATATTCTTATGAGACAAATATAAAGAGCACCTTAATCTGGGATTGGACAAAGGACGCTGGAGGGCAAGCCTGAGCCTTCTTCTGTGGGTCTCAAAGGAAAATGAGGTGTTGAATCACCCCAAATATTTATTTTATTAATGTCTATTTTTATGTTGGTATTCAAATTTATAATTAGTTCTCATTTAGATCCTCTTTTTATGTACATTTTTCAGTATCCCCTTCCCAAAATAAACACACGACTGGAGGACCAAAGGAAATCTTCTCACAAAACATCGCAAGAAATGTTATGTACATTGGAAGCAAATTCTAATAAATGCAGAAGATATATCATTAGGGCAACGTCAGTGTGATTAACTCAATTTATGAGGACAACACATAACACACAGAACCCCTTTCTATTACCACCATTAATTACATGATACCCAGGTGCAACTAAACAGTTCATGTGAAGGAGCCAGAAACGGGAATAATTATTCCCTCTTTGCTTTACATTTTCTTTGCCCTCCCCAAACAGCCTTCCCTCTAAAAATTGCCCTCTTCTACAGTTCCTTTAGAATCTGAATCTCCTACTTGTGTCTCCTGTTTATTTTCCTTTTCTGACTGTAAATATACTGATATACTTCAAAAGCCTTTCACGTGGTAAGAGAGGCAATGGATAAGAAAACTAAATGGTTGTAGGAGCTCTAAGATATCAGTGATGTTGCAAGGGCACATGCAGTGGAATATAAATACAGCTAAACAATTTGGCGCAAATGCAAGCCAAGGGCAAGCCCAAGATGCAGTGAAAGGCAATAGGTTTCCCTGCTCTCCTGCAAAAGAGCATGCCTGAAGGAGAAACATCTCCTTGAAAAGAACTGGATGTATCTAAAGGAATAATCAATGGAGTTTAGCATTCCTTTTATAGTTTCTGCAGCCTTGTGATGTGTTCAATAAAATAAAAGTAATTGATATTTCTGGTTGACTTTGTGTGTAAGACCAGAGGCTTTCACAGAAAACGGGAGAAGATGAAGTTTTAGAAAGTTTTTATATCATGACCTGGATCAAAACTAGGTATTATGGATAAATGCTTATCTTCCACCATGCAAAGTATTTAACACTTAAGGTAATCATGGAAAAAAAGTGTATTTAAAATTGTCTGCAGTGACATTATCCAGGGTACAATCTGGACTGATGAGTAGCCGTGTCTTCTTGATTTTCCTACCTGGGGTACCTTTTACCCTGCTTCACTGTGAGAATAACCACTCCTGGTCTGTTCACACACAGCCTCCAGCATGTAAATCATTCCCAAATAGTAGATAATGTTTTCACCCCTCAGCTCATAGAGAGCTGAGTGCTAAATCCAGCCACTTATGAATTACACTGCAGGGCAACATCAGCAAACTGTCAGTCCCAGACTTTCCCCCAGAAATGTGCATCTTCTATTGCCCACAACCCACCAGGACAATACAAGCTCATATAAAGTCCATCATTTATTAATAGAAAATGATATGCACAAATCTTGTTATCCCAAACAAAGTTTCCCAAGCACTTCAATCCAAACATATTGGTTTAGATAAAGCCATAAAACACAATTACTAACTACAGAAAGATAGAGTTTAGTTGACTACAAGTAATGAGGCATATAAGTCAGAATTGGTTACAAAGAACTAAAAGCTAAAACACAACTAGCACCTAACTTAACAAGCTAAGTGAATGCAAAGCAAAGGTCTCTCTCACCCCATGTTCCAGCAGTCAGGATCTCCTCCCTGTCCAGTGCTGCTTCCTTTGTTGTTTGAGTGTTGATGCTGCTGGGCGTGAGTAGAGAACAAGGGAGAGATGATTTGGGGCATCTGCCCTCTCCTCTTACAGCCCTTTCTCTAGCACAAGTACCATCTCTAGCTGATGTTCAGGAGACACATATTTTACCAGGACAATAATGATCAGCAAATCATGAGTTTTCAAATGATACCTTACCCAGTATGCTTTGTACAAAATTTAACCTAGTCTTGCAAAAGGGGTGAACATAGAGGTACAGATTATCACACCTACATACCATAATTCCCTGATTGCTCTTCTGTGCAAAAGCATTGCATTCTGAGACGTATGGGTGTCTGCATGGCCCTGGGGTTAGTAATGGGTAATTTAAAATCCAGCAAAGCCAATAGTGAGACAAATATCATTACTATCAGGGACGTCTCTAGAGAGGTGCGCGGCCTGGGACATAGGCGCCGAGTTTCTAATCAGATGGGGGGTGCTTCCCCCTCATCTCTGCCCAGGCCCTGCCCTCACTTCACCCCTTCCCCCAGAGCCTGATTTTCATTTGGTCCTGGTGTAAAAGCAAGATAATATGATCAAAATCTCAGTATTCATCTCCACTTGCTGGCCAGAATAAGTACAATTTAAGCATCTGGGCTGGAGTAGATGACCACAGTGATAGTGGACCTCTTGGACGTTTCATCACATTCTCTTTCACAGGAAAGTTAACTGATTGTTTAGCCAGTTAATCTGATTGGATTTATATGCTTTATAATGTGAGATAAAATTGCACTTTGAGGTAAACTCTGACTGCATGATCATAGATAGGGTCATAGCAATGTGAGATTGGAAAAAGACCTTGACATTCGGTCTACCTCACTTCCAGTCAGGTTTGTTTTAAGGATTGAACCCAGAGTTATTTGTTAGTTCTCCTTTCGGATCTAGTTCTAAATGTTGCAAATGATGGGTCATCAGCTACTTCCTTTGGAAAACTATTCCACGGTCCAATGGGTCTTGTGATGCTGGATGGGCCATACATGGTTTATACTTCCCAAGGAAAGAATTCTAGGTAGAGTATGTGCCCTCCTAGCTTGAAAACACCCAGCACAATCACAATCACATACCTAAATCCCCTCTCTCCCCCAGAACCCAAAAGAAAAGGGGAGGGGGGAAAGGCTAAATGCTTCTTTTTGTAATACATTGCACTCCAGCTGATCTCAGGTCGGGGGGTTGGCATTGCCCTGTATCTCAAAAACAAATCAGAGATCTTATGCAATTGTAAATTTTACAAGATGCTGCCTGCATTCCATCCGAGATCAGAATTGAGTCTTTAGTTCGCAATCTTCACTTGAGGTAGTTCATGAGACGTCTATATATTCACACTATACATATCTGTGTGCGCGTGCACACACACACACACAGTCTTTAAAATTGTTTTTGGACGAGGCCCATTGTACTTTTTGATCATTTCAGAGTATCTTTTCTTATGTACAGATTACATCAGGAGGAGCCCAGGACATATTACAGAACAGAGTTCCTTTACTCAGCCTGTTCCCCTCTGAATCTTTATCAGTGGAAAAGCTGCAGGCAACAAAAACAAGATAGCCTGTGTCTGTTTGATTTTTACTTGAGAGGAAGCTTAGACGATATCCAGAAAAATAAATTTTCTCAAACCTAGATGGCATAAATTTTCCCTGGGAAGATGATGCATACTAATTTTTGAAGTGGATAATAAATATTCTCTGTTACTAATGCATTCCATTTTATTAGCTAGATCAATATTGCTGTAATTTCCAGCCATTAGCATCTCATTGCTGTATAGTTCATAAAAATATTTACATTAACACTGATCAAAATTGCAACAGTATGTATTAAAATATGAATGACATATAATCAGAAATTTCTTTCTCTACTGCCTCCAGTTATTTGTGACCCCAGATATGAAGTTCAAGTTTACACTTAATAGCACAATTATGTAAATCTGTAATTCTAACACTGAATTACAGCTGGTAATGATCAATAATTATATTTATGTATGATGTGAACTTAATACTGCCACCATAGATTAATGTAAACAACAAAATTATTTCTGCAGTCAAGAGCTAACAAATCATCATAAACCAAGAGAACTAAAACAATCTCTTCAGAGCTTAATTCCTTCAGCATAGTAAAGAGATTTTTTATTTCCAATGAATGTAAAAAGCACTGATTAAAGAAAACACATTACTACAAAAATTTTACAATGGATGAATCTTTTACTACACTTTTTTGACAGAAAGAAAAATTTCTCTGAAAAAATCTGGATAATAATTGTGTTAGAGGACTTCTGGGGAAAAATAACCCCTGAGGAAAAAGCAGATTAATAAAATAAAATAAAACAGAGTGTGGGGTAATCAAACACATCCAATATTTCATAACTTCTAAGCTCTCTGCCTTTAAAAGTTCACTCACCTTAATATTGCTGTCTATTGAAAAACACAACAGGGAACTGTACAGTGAAGACAGTAATCCTTGAAGTAACTCTGTTGACTTTCATGGCATTACACCAAGGATGAATTTGACACCGTACACCCATACAAAGAACAGTTCTTTCAAAACTGCAACACTGAAATTCAGAAACTGTCCGCCTTTCATAGAGAAACAACTCTATGTTTTTCCATTATATCCTTAAAATATATAGCTAATTCATACCTGTATCTGCATGAGTGTGCTAGCGTAAGCAAGGTGCAGGGAATCCCTTCTCCTGAACCAATCCAGTGCAAGAAGAGACCATAATGAGGCTTTACACATCCCAAAGCACTCAGAGGACTTGCTAATGTTTAGCACCTCAGAGATGTGTTGGGGTGGGATGTCAACAATGACCTTGGCTCCTCTGCATACTAGCTAGCACTGTCACTTTAATGTTGGGATGAGTGCATGTTACATCTTTCCACAGGTGTATCAAGTGCACTTGGAAGCATCTCTCTAGCCATGTTGGCTGGTGCATCGACTCCCCACTTTCAGCCTGAGTTCAGCACTTTGGAGTCATAGAAGAACCCATTAAAAAAGGATGTCAGAGACTAATTATGAGTTTTCATATTGATAAGCCCAGAAAGCAGAAACTGAGGAAGGATAGTCTCACTAAATGTAGAACCATTATTAGGGCCTTCTTAGGTGGATATGGTATCTGGATTGAGTTCAAGGGTTTAATTTTCAAAAATGGGGCACCATAGTGATATAGAGAATGTATATATAGAGTTGTACTTGGAGACAGGGCTGGCTCCAGGCATCAGCGTAGCAAGCAGGTGCCTGGGGCGGCCAATGGAGAGGGGGGCCGCACGTCCGGCCGTTTGGCGGCAATTCGGCAGCCGGGCTGTCACTCCCTCTCGGAGCGAAGGACCTGCTGCTGAATTGCCGCTGTAGAATGAAGCGGCGATAGAGCTGCCACCGCTTGCGATCGCAGCTTTTTTTTTTTTTTGCTGCTTGGGGCGGCAAAAATGCTAGAGCCGACCCTGCTTGGAGACTCACATTGGGGCATGCAATTACCATGCCTATTTTGGGCATGGACAAGCATGTTCTGAGTGTGCAAACTGGGCTCTTTTTTTTTTTTTTAAATTTATCCCAGTCTCTCTTACACCAAGGACCTGATCCAAAACCCACAAGTGACTTCGTTGACTTCAGTGGGGTTTGGTTCAGGCCTTAAATCATGTTCCCTAACAGTTCCTTCCCTTGAATACCTTATTTTTTCTATTTATTGATTTTATTTATTATTTTTGTGACAGCTGGGTTCCTGTAAAAAGTGTAGGGCTCAGCTGAATTTGGCTGAAAACGTTTGCTTACAGGCCTGAAATAAATAAGACCATTAGTACAGTAGAAGGCATGTTCCACAAAGCTCAAAAGGAACATCAGTTGAATGGAGAGCGAATGCCTATTGCTGGATAATAGATTTTGTTGAGTTTTTAGAAAACACATAGGAAAGAAGGGGAGAGCATGTCATTATGCTAATTCTGTCAAATAATTTCAGTGGTAACTAATAACAAATAAAATAAATGAAATAATATCATTATTATTTCTGGTCTGGTAGTGGCCGTCTAATTGGCACTTGAACAACTGAAGAAAGCTGCCAAGTTTACTATTGTTTTTTGGTTTGTAGTCAGACAATACCATATAGTGGGTGGATGGTTGGCACACAAGTTTTGATTTCATTTTTTAATCAGTTAATTTCTGAAAGATGATGCAGAGATGACAAGATTAAGAACTGAGCTTGCTAAGGTTTTTAAATGTCTGGACTAGTGGGGAGAATTCAGAGGCTATAAAATTATTTAGACAACGTAGGTATGCGATCTGGAAAAATGTCAATGTCACATCTTTTAAAAAGTGACAGCCTTTAATTTCATTCTTCTTTTTACTTTCCCTCCTTCTTCTTTGTAACGTTTCCTTTTAAATTAGTTTTTGGTTGAGGATAGCTCTTGGTAAATAGCTGTAAACTGTTTGAAGAAAATTAGCCCTAAAACTAATCACATTGTGAACCATGAAAAACAAAAAACAAAACTAAATTAGATCCTGAACCCAGAGAAACAAATTCTAAAACCTAAATCAAGTCTTAAAACATTTACCTAAAAATACTGAAAATAATTGTAACCTAACACAGAGCCTTCAGGATAAACTTAAAGCAGACCCTAATCTTATAAGAAGAAAGGCAACCTATAGAAACAATGAAAGAAAAGACAGAATGAAGTTTTGAGTGGAAGTCTCTACAATGCTTTATTAACCTGCATTAGTGTACTAATTCCTAATATAACCGATGCAGCTCTAATAGCATCTCTCTAACATTGTTTTGTGTTTAGGGTGCAATTATCTGTTCCCAGCTGCATAACCACAGAAGACCCTACGTTTCCATTACATTAGGCTCCCCAGAAGTAAGGTCCATGCAAAGCGGCTCTGTAATTCCCCTGCACACCATATATGGGAGCACCACAGCAAATCTCTATAGAAAATACAGCACCCTTCCACAGGAGTAGGAAAGGAAGAGCAGTGGGTCCACAAACTGTGTGAATCAAAAAAACATATGAGTGTTGAGACATAGGCCAGGTCTGCTGCACTCTCACACCAGATAGCAGCAACCATGGTACTGCTTTGAAGCTTGTAACCTTTGATTTATGTGTTCTCAATTAGTAGTTTAAAAATCAGGAATAAAACCAAACTGAATTCTTTAAGGTTCAAGCCTCCAGGGCAGTTCAGATAATTTCATTTAGTGGAGGACTGTGAATGACACAGTGAGAGATAAAATTAAAGACTTTATTTAATATAAAATAGTTAATTAAACAAACAGGCATTACAATATAACCATACACTGCATTTTTAGTCACATTCTAAGACAAAATGATGCATCCAGGGGTGATTGGTCCTTGGATGAGAAGAAAGGGTACAATCCTTTCTCTAGCAGTAACTGGCGGAAGGGCATACCTAATCTAAAATTAGCCTTCTACTCTTTTTATAATTATAACAACACCCCCTTAATTAATTAGCATTAAACCTGCCGTTTAAAGTATCTACATTTCCTCTACATACTTAAAATACCTTCTACCCCCTCATTGGCTAGTTAGCATTAAGTATCTTCTTAATTAAGGTCAAAGTAAATGTCATACCAATACCAATATAGATAGCGTTCTCCCAAAATATTCACATTACATCTAAAACGCTTGTTAAAACCTGTTAGAAACAAACATTTTTACAACATAACCTGGGGTTATGTCCTAACTTGCCTCTGAATTGTCTCACTTCACTTTATTCGTATATTACCAGGCCTCGCTTGACTACCGTCAAGCCTTCTTTTAGGAAATAGAATTTTGTCCTTCTTAAATTTCAACACATTTCTATATAATATAAGCAAACATCACCTCTATAGGATACAACTATTACAACAGGATGGAACTGGAGATCCATATATTAGACATATAAATGAATGATGGCCTGATTTTCGCACAGATTGTTCCACCTGAAGTTCCAGTAATGATTTCTCATTCATTTAGTGGATGCAGAGTCAAAGGATAAATCATAGAAGCTGCATGTGATGGCAGCTACTGCATTAGAGCTTATAACAATGACCATTGAAATTGAATTTGAAAGAAATAATCTGGATGCAGCTTTACAGAAATGTAAAAAAAATTGATTTTGTAGATTGGGCAAGTGCCCTTTTTGATGAGGTAACTTTCAGGTGCATCACACTTACCATTTCCTTTGGCAGCTAGTGTTTCCTTTGCTTGCTATTTGGTAGTTCTATCACACCAGAAGAGTCCCAGAAGAACACAGTAGTGAAAGAATAGTTGGTTCTACGACCTATATCCATGATGTCCTAATCTAGGATAAAGGCAAAGGAAAAAAACATGTTAGACTAAGAAAAGTTCTGACTGTGCCAAGCAAATAAGGTTTTAATGGTAGCAGTGTAAAATACCATACAGTCAAACTAAAGCTAAAATATTTGAGAATATATACTGCTGAAGAATTAATGCTAAAGCAGAGACTATCATGAAAATATCATGACCATACAATAAACAGGAACTACAGAGATTCCTGAGAGGTTGCCTATTTTCCCAAATACTGCCATCTATGCTCACAAGAACTACACTACTTAGCCATTGCCAAAAATCTGATTGCCAACATGACATGTTCCTCACTGAAACAACAGAAAGGCTAAAGCAATCATTTAGCTTTTAGTTTGCATTATTTGATTAAAAACAACATTCAAACAAACTGCCTCCAAGAGTACAGTAGGTGCTGCTTTATTATAGGATACTGATCCAATTGTTTTCTGCTTCCAGAGTAACAATTCAAACAGAAAAAAAAATGCTATATCAAAATTGGAGGAGCTATGGTAGGAGTGTGTGGGAGGGGTGGACATCAGGGAATATTTCTTCCAACACAAACATGATAAAGATTTTTAGTGTATCAGCTTAATTCATACCTGTAGGTACCACGTTAATGAAAGGCACCATTAATGTCCATCAGGTTAACTCTCCAAATATTAAAGATTCTCAAATTGCTTATTGTCACACAACCGTTTGTAGTGGGTTTATGTTGGCCAGAACCCTGGCAAAGTTTAGAGCAGCCTACGGGCTGCTCTAACTCCACCAGCTGCTAATATTCTTCAAGGGGCTGTCCCCCATCTAGGGACAGCTGAAGTGCAAAACTTTGGCCATATCCCCACCAGTCTCCCTAGGGCTGCTTGGGACTCCCCCCACACTGGAAAATCCCTGTTTGGTGAGAGAGAGGCAGTTTGCATTCTCTTGATGCATCCTAAGTGTCACAAAGGGAGCAGAATGGACTAGATATTCTGGCCTCTATTATATATGGTATTTGAGTATGAAAGGTGTCACCAATAACTCTGAAGTATATCATTTGTGATAATATAATAATTGACCATCAAACTTCAGAGACATTTCCTAGAAAATATTGGGGGGAACCTCTAAAATACAAAGATTGGGGTTGAGATTATAGAGGTACCATTTTAATCTAAACCACATGCTAAATAGTACAGCCATTGTGGTAGATGTACTATCTAGGGCACATTTACCAGAAGCAGAGATTAATGTGGTTCATGATATAGAATACAAGTGCATATGCTTACTGAAAATTTTCCAACCTCTTCTGATAAACTACTGAAACAGATACGAGAAACTTGTGAAGATGCAGAACTACAAGTATTGAAAAGGATGATACTTGAGGGCTAGCCAGAGGCAAAAGAGAGAATTCACATTCCTGAGTTCATTATTATTGGTCTGATTTTGATGATTTAATGGTTGTGGAGGATGAGACTCTATGAAACATGTCACATTCATGAAGGGCATCAGGGTGTGGAATTATTTAAAAGGAGAGCTAGAGAAACCTTTAGCTGTTTTGGTATGAAAACCCATATTACCAATATGGTTTTGAATCTATCATTATGTCAAATGTATTGATCACTGCAGCCCAAGAACAATCCTCACAACAAACCAGAAAATAATTGGCAAAATGTGTGACCTCTTAATATAATCCCCAAGACATGGAATTTCTGATCAGGGGCTTCATGATCATGGCTAACAATATTCATAGTTTCTAAGGCTAGAAGGAACCATTGTGACCATCTAGTCTGACCTCCTGTGTAACACAGGCCATAGACCTTCCCCAAAATAATTCCAAGAGCAGATCTTTTAGAAAAAATATCAAATATTGATTTAAAAATTGTCTGTGATGGAGAATCCAGCATAAAATTCAAAGCATTGGAATTTTGATCATATTACAAATAGTTCAAAATATGCCAGGTCAAATGGAATACCAGAATGAACAGTTTTGGTACCCAAAGAAACAAGGAGGACAAATCACTATTTGTGTTTGGCAACACTTGTGTATAGAAATACACTGTGAGGCCAGTCTGGAATCTCTCAATAAATTGCTAGTGGGTAAATATCTGAAAAAGAAGATTGCCAGTTGAAGGAAATGTACTTAACTCAAGCAACAATGGATTTATTAAGATAATAACAGCTCATAAAAATGAAGCAGAAAATATATTATGACAAGACAGCAAAGTTGCTCTTTCCTTTTGAATGCTCATGAGCAAGTAAAAGCATGACAAAGAGGCAAATAGGAATCTGCTCAAGTCCTGGTCAAAGAAAATGCTTCCAGAGCTAACACAGTACAGCTAATCTAATGGCCATGAGTTCAGAAGGAATCAGAAATACAGCTTGAAGTCTCTACAAAATTATTACAACCAAAATATCACTGCTTTGATGGACTACATCAACAAGAAAGAGAGAGAGAGCTGATGTGAATGGTAAGTACTTAGTAGCAATAACTGGTCCTGTGTGCAAGGATAATTTTTATCTTCAGCCCCTCTCACTACCACATAACGACCAGCCATAATCTCCATTAAGAGTGATGGCACAACTCCCAACTGGCTCTGCCAAAAGACTGCAGGGAGATGTGGAGTGAAAATGGAGCCATGGCATGCTGCATTCTTTCCAAGAGTGGCAGATTTGCTGCCCCCTATTGAGCACATACAAGGAGCCCTTGGAGGAATTATGGCTGAATCAGGGGCTTTGGCTTTATCCTGGTCCCTGTGAACTCTTCAAGAATGCAGGTCATGGTTTAAAGTCATAATCTAGCCCACAGTGATTAATGATGTTAGTTGGTAGAAGGAGATTGCTGCCCAAACTGGCTTACTATAATTTCCCGTTTCAGTATTGTTACAATATACAATGTACAAAATGTTAATGATTAGAGACATAAATACATGTGTCTGTTAGAGGGAGTTTTTGGCATGGTAGTAAAATAGTAATATGATTCCAGATCTTACTTTAGTTCTGTTAGAGCTATTAGACTGAGCTACAAGGGGGAAGATGTCTACTTCACTTGTTATAGAACTCTGAAAACACAGAAGGACACAACTTGGTTGCCTTCTAAATATTACTCCAGAAGAGTTTGACTCCTTGCTCTTCTTAAAACACACACTGAGGACGTATTGAGTATGATTTCTCCCTTAGGCCAACACCATCTTCCCTACCTGAAGAGCTTCTGGCAGGTTATTCTTGTGGTTGCTGTTCTCAGAGACTTGTGATGACCAGGCACATCTGCCAGGAAATGGACAACAACTTCATTAAATCCTCCACAATGTAGTTTTAGTATTATACTAATTTACTAGCTTTTAAAAGACCTTCCAAGCTGCTGAAACTGCTTCTTCCAAGTTTCTCTCTTCGAAGTGTGAAGTTTCACAAAAGAGTGGCACAGAGATGAGACATTCCCTTCATATTTCCCACAAAATGAATGAAAGTTGAAGGTCTGAATCCTACAGCTCTCCTTGAAATTTTGCCGTGTGCACCACCTTATTTTATAGCCACACTGGTAGCTGATATTTACACCTACATTTCAGAGGAGTACATGGGATTTTGACATGTAACTTCTATTAATTTTGTGAAGGGAGCGGGGGCAGGGAAGGTATCTAAAACCCTAGATTTCAGTGAGCAGCTGTAGCATCTAGAAGCTAGTGGTCATAACTTGCAGACGATTCAGTAAGCAATATCGGTCTCAGTTTGTGCAGATTCACAGCCACATAGTCAATTAAACTAAACCTGAAAACTCAAAGGGAAACCGCCTTTTGTATCAAAATCATGTAACATGGCACACTTTTCAGATGAAATCATATTTCTGGATCTCCTTTCCCAATGGTCCCTATTTAGAAATAGTTGTGACAATTCAAGTTTCACTTCATAACTCACACAATCCCATATAGCAATCCCAACTGAAAATGAGACAAATTGGTCCAATGACTAGTTTTAACAGAAAATTGATTAATCTCTCTCTCTGTCTTTCCTCTGCTAGTTTTTATAGCTGCTGACCTTCCAGTGACCCTAAAGGTCAAAACTTAACCTTTTAAAATGCGTTTTAAAGAAGGTAATTCTTCAATTCTTAAGGTCCATCCTCTGGGGATTCTTGACTGGTTAGCAATGACAGTAGTCCGACACTTGCTGGAACCTTCCCCACAGTGCCTGCTGTTCATATCCCCCGTAGTAGTCATGGCTCCACTGGAATCACTAGAACGTGAAACTCCAGTCAGTCAGTTCACTTGCACTGACTTTTTTCACTGGCCAGTTTCAAAATGCCTTATGTTCAGTGTTCACTGACACATTCCTGTACAAAACGGAGCATGAGCCAGGGGGACCCAGGAGTTAGCTACAGTAGCTAGGATTAGAAGATACTAGAGGAGATAAGAGCACCAAGACAATCTGGGCCTATGCTGATCCAACTGAATGAACGTTTCCTTTTATGGAGTTCGGAGATACATTCAAAGCAGAGGAGATCAAAACTCACTAGGTAACATTTAGTGTGCAGCAACAGGGTCCACACAGACAGTGTGCAGTGTGCATCTTTCTAAAACATTGCTCAAGGTTTCCTTATAACTGTTTTAACTCCAGTCTTGCCAGATCAACTATGAAATACTACAACTGGCACCTATTATTGTTGGTAATCTAGCATCTACTAGTTAAATGCTAAAATGTCAACCTTATTATCACTATCAAATTATTTGTAATGGTTATGTATGAAATAGCATAAGTTATCCATTAGACTATTTAAAAAAAATTAAATCTTAGTTCATCTTTTCCAAAACACACACCTACTGTCCAATGCCTTTCACATCAACATCTGAAATTTCTACTGCAGCTCTAATGCCATCATTTTAAGGCTGTCAGACACTCAAACAATAACTGGAATGGAGGAAATCAACTGGAAAAATTATATATTTTTCAGCATTGTGCTGAAAACTGATAACAAAAAAGTATATATTTATTGCTTTAAAAACAAGTGATGATTATTTTGTTTTGCTTTCTTCTGTTTCCTAGACACAACGTTCAATCTTGCCATTCCCCATCACTTTAGAATTATGTTGTGTATATTATCATGGTGTTTTTGTGGAGGTGATTGTCAGTATTTGTGTATAAGTAAACTCAGACTTTGAGGGGTTTGTAAATTAGCTAAAAACTTTTCACTCTGTTCTGAAACTTGGAAAACAAGAACTCGTCCAAAAACCAATAGCTTTTATTTACATTAAGCAGAATTCAAATCAGTCATTGTTGAGCACCATTGTTATTTTTTACCTCATACAAGTTTTCCTGGGCTAAATTGTAACTCGGTCTACATATCTCCATAGAGGAGTGAGGGTAAGAACCCCGTTTTGCACAGACTCCTTGAACTTTGAGTTCTGGTGGAAGCTGGGACAGCATATGAGGTTCCCATAATTTGCTGGTACTGTATGACACCAGCAAACAACAACTTTCCTGTTGCAAACTGAAAACAGAGAGTGAATAGAATTATCTGAGGCATTATGACTTCCAGGACTACTCATGGGGTGGTGCAGTTTTGCATTTTTTAAATGTATACTCAACAATTTAATTTTAAATCAAATTCCTGGCCTTCACACTCTGCCCTCATTTCCTGACTGAAGGCATTTTGCATCCACTTTGCACAAGTGTAACTGACCACACAAGGGGGAGAGCAGTAGAGAATTAGTCTAAATCTCTGTTAGGAGATATAAACAGCATCATCCAGAGGTTCTCTACTCGCTTTTATCTGCCACAAAGGACAAAGATTAGAGGTGGCCTTGTTTGTCGTTAACGCTTCTATGACTAGTACTTGCATGGGAAAGTTATATGTGGTGCAACTTTGCTGCCTTGGTATCAGAGAAGTGAGATCTTTTTGCCTCCTTCCCAGAAGTGGCACAGGTTTATAAGAATTCCTTCTGCTGGGGTCTATGTACATTAGAATAGTATTTTATATCCACTTCATATGCACTCTGCATAACTATATACACAAGGTGCCAGACAGGAAAAATCAGGCCCATTGTCAATAGATCCTTTGAAGAGGGAAATCTATTACCAGAAAACAATAATCAAACCATCTCTCAATGCTGGTTACCTTACAAACTTCTGTCTAGTGTGCAACCTCCCTTTTTAAACTGAGAAGACATAAAAAAAACCCAGCATGTAATGCTCTTTGTCAGCTGCCCATTTCTTGTACTCCTCTTAGTTAGACTTCAAGCCATGACAAGGTCCACAGAGACAGCATTTGCTGTGCTGGTGGATGACCTCCTATGGCCTATAGACCAGGAAAGTACATCCATAGTCATCCTGCAGGATCTTTCTATGGAATTTGTTACCATAGATCATTAAATACCCCTGTCCTACCTCCAAAGAGGCTGTAGATATGAAAGAAGCATCAAACAGCTTAAGTCCTTCACCCCAGGCTAAACCCAGTGGGAAGTTTTTGCATAATTGTTCCTTTAATTCAAGAACCCTCACCTCTTGCTCAATCTTTTCTCCCATTCTATTCATCCTCTCAAAAACATTTTTTGAGGGAGCTAAATGGGCTGAAATACCATGATAACTTGAATGACAACCAGCTGTATATCCACTTTATATCAAATAAAAGCAGCAACTTCGCCGGTTTTCTCAGTGAAGAGCAAAAATCAGGTGCTGGATGAAAGGAAGCAAGTTCAAGCTGAATCCAGGGGGGGGGGGGTTGGGGAGGGGGGAGGGAGAGAAGGAGAGTGATCTGGTGTGAAGAGGAAAGAACTTTGAAGAACTTGCCTTCTGTACAAAATTTACTTTGGAGGGCATCTGCTCTCAGAGCACTAAATCAGTCTGGAGCCCTGGGGTTTTTTTGATGCCTCAAAAGCTACTGGATGCCTAAATAGCTATGGATGCTCCTTAGCAGCACAAAATTTCCACTTCCATCTCTAGATGGCCAGAAGACTGTGCCTCATCATACCAGACCCAGACTTGCTTACAGTGATCCACACATTTGTAACCTCTGGGCTTGATTAACACAATTCATTATATCTAGGAATAAAGCCATCCCCTGCAAAAGTTCCAACTGGTACAAAACTCAGCAACCCATCTACTTAGCAACACAGAGCATAAGCACCATGAGCACATCACTCCAGTGATCTGCCCTGTGCAGGGACTCTAAATTTATGTCCCAGTCCAGTTCGAGGTCTTTATAAAGATAGACAAAGATCTCCATGGGATTAGCCCCTAGCTACTTTAGAGATCACCTCTCCCTCCATGACCTCCCATGCCAGCTACATTTCAACACAACAATAAAAAGCTGTTGACCAGTTGGGGGAAGGTTTGTGAGTGCAGGAGACAAAACTTTCACAGAGTTGGAGCCACATTATGGAACTAGCTACCAGTGCAGAGAAGAATGACCCTTAACCTCAACTGGTATGTTTTTGCCACCAAATGAAGAGCTAGAACAGATGTTGTTCAGCAGCATGCCACCCTGATGAACCGGCAGCTCAAGATCATAAAAAAAAAAGCTAGATTATCCATTAGGAATATTGTGAATGCCATAATCAAAGTAAACAAAGCACTGGCAATAGAAAAAATTGGAAAAGCAATCAAGGATTAACAATATTCAACTTTTTGGTCCTATAAAAAGTGTAAAGAGGGAAATAAAACTCTCTTATTTCAAGAAATGAGGAAAGAAAAAGCTTAATCTGAGTATAATTGATGACCACACACACACACACACACACACACACACACACACACACACACACACACACACANNCACACACACACACACACACACACACACACACACACACACACACACACAGTAGTTAAGGCCATACAAATCACTCTAAATAAAAAAAAACATAAAAAAGCCATGAAACTTCAGGCAACAATATTGATTTGTAGAGTGTCTGACACAGAGGATAAGCAAAGAATAATATTGGGAATCTTTCAGGAGAGACAATCATAAAGGAGAAAACCTTCAAATACAGGAAACTGTAAGTATATTCATTTACCTTATACTGGACTTGCTTTCCATGACTACTCATATGAAATTTGGAGCTGAATAAAATACAGTACATGCAACTAAATAAAGATTTGTTCCTTCCAAGTCCATCATCTTGTCGTGCTCGATCCTGAAGTGAGATCCAAAAGTTACACCATTTCCAACAGACTGATTTCACACACAATGGGTCATGATTATTTCACTGTATTATCAAGCAGAAGAACAAGCTAACCTGTGAGATGGAGAGAGCCCCTTTTCCAACACAAATATCTCTGATTAAAGCAGAGCACAGAAAAATACTGGCCAAGTATATTAACTTCTGTATTAAATGCTAGTTTTCAGTATGATATCAAGTACCAACGACATCCTTCCTTCACTGACTCTGAAGTCATCCCTGTTAAATGTGCAAATCTTCACATCATAAACAAAAGGCACATCCCACCTTCTACTGGGGTCCTAGCAGAGAGAGTTCTGTGTCCTTGGAAACATATATTGTTCTGGATGTAAGTGAATAACTGAGATGGGATGCAGGACTAGCAAAAGCTGAGACTGAAATAACTGGTTGACATATTAAGATGTGGGTTTTTTATGCTGATATGTGTATAAAGAATGATTTGAATATTTATGTACCACAAAGGTGTTTGTGTGTGTTTTCTCTAATGTTCTTGCTAAGTCTCTAAAACGTGGTGCAGTCATTTTGAGTAGGCTAAATTTTAAGCTCTTATGAGTCTACAACTTTATAAATAGGATTTGATTCAAAACCTTAGAACTTAGTGATAAGTTCAGGACTGATCATGTCAGTATTTGAATGCGGGGAAACTGCTGAAATGCCCTTCTACCACACACTTGGGCCTCAGCCAGCCTTAAGATCATACTGTAAGGCTGGGAAACAGTGAGAGAAAAATTCTTCCCGCATACCTCAGGCTAGTCTTGGATGAAGGACCCTTTCAGCTCCCAACATACTGCCAGTAAAGTATAAAAATATGTAAATGTTTAGAAATAACCGAAATTGTCTTTGTTTGCTTCTTTCCATTTATTTATTGCTTTCACTTGTTTTCTGTTCCCATCACCCAGATTCGTTTCAGATTTTTTCCATTTCTTAGTCAGATTTTCACTCTTTGATTAATTTCCTCTCTGTTCCTCCATCTCTTCTTCCCTTAGCATGTTCCCTCACCTAGATTCCTTCCCATATTTTTTTCTCTCCATCCGTTTTCCAAAACCATAACCCTATCCTCCCATTTTCCCAACTGTTTATTTCACCCTCTCAATCCCTCTCCCTCCTACACCATCTCTTCAGTTTTCTACTTCTCCTCTTTTCTATCTCCTAGAGTAGTGAGTCAGAAATATATATCCTTAGTTCCATTCAGAAGTCAATGTCCTTCCTGAGACAAAGATAATGTAAGTATATTGCCTATACAAATAAGGAGGTCCAGATACTGGTTACCATTAAAAATGCCCAGAATTAAGACATTAAATGGGTGAATCACAGAGGTTTGAAGGATTAATTTAGGTTGGATATGTACTGAAAACTTTCTTCTACCCTTTCTCTTTTTTCCACAACTACTCTTATTCTCTTAAACCTTTCCTCCTTACCACTATTGTACATGGCAAAGACCCACCCATATTATATAAATATATTTCCTTTTGTAGATTTAAAAAGGAACATTTTTTGTTTATTCAATGTTGTGAACATTTGCAAAATTTTCATTTTTCATTTCTCTGCCTTCCTTCTCCTTCCTACCCTCCCTCTTTTATTCATTGAAGGGGAAGGAAAAAAAAGAAAAAAACAACACCCCAAAAAAGCACCTCCCAAAAAAACAATATATAAACAATGATTTTTTTTTTCCATTTTCCAAGTGTGGCTGAAAAATGGACCAAAAAAAATCTGCAGTGGGTGAATTCCATTGGGACTATTTGGAGGTGGTAAGTATTTGTCAGCATGAGTAAGGGTAATGTATGCAGATCCTAAATAGTTATTTAAACCAACCACACCCCCAATTCTTTCTTTGCACCCTACAAAGTGGAGAACCAGAGAAGAAAGAGAGAAAAAAAGGGAGGCCCCAGAAATTACAGATAAGCTTACTAACAAGTGGTTTTTGGTGTATATCCAACCTGAATTAAAACCTTCAAACCTTTGCGGTTCACCAATCATTAAAATTAATGCTGGTTATTTTTTAATGGCAGACATTGTCTGGATGAGTATATTTGAGTAGATAATGACATTATCATTTTCTCAGAGAGGACATTCACTTCAGTCTGGCCCTAGGACATTTATTTTACATATGGTTAACTAGGTACTGTATAATAAAGACCTCACCACATCACTCTGGAGTCTTACCTTTGAAAGAAATAGTAGAATCCAAAACCACTACTCTACTGGTTAGTACATCACTTCGACTCATAATAATCAAACTAATGGAAAACTCTCACTGTGGGTTTGTTCTAGACTGTGTAATTGAAATATTTTCTATGATGCTTCTTTGTTGTAATTACTGTGCTTCAACAAAATTTCATAAACAGGTTTTTTAAAATGAATTTTTTACTTTAATCCACAAAAATCAGGACATTCATACTTAAGATTAACACACCATCTCTAACTCAATTATACTAAAACATCACAGTATATATGGAATGCAAAAATCACCCACTGTAATCTTTCAGTACAATAGCACAGTTTTTAATTGGTAACTGAATTTGTTGGCCTACATCACCTTAAAGTAAGCTCTGTATGTAATTTGTAATGCATCTTTTTTGTGCCTGAAGCTATTTTGTTTACTATGAAGCTGGCGGTAAAGAGAAAGTGGTCAAGACACAAAAGGCAGTCAAAGATGCTATGATAATTATGCCTCAAGCATTAGGAAAAGCAACACTAATGATTTTCATTTTGGAATTATTTTGACAACTGAAATAAAGAAATAAAATTAATCTGGATATCTTTTTTCCTCTTTACCAGAAATCAAGGCACAAAACTAGCATGAATATACTTAATTTCATATAACTTGCAGTAAACTTGACTAGTGGTTTTTATATTAGTTTTAGGAACCTATCCCACAAAAAATTACAGACATGAACAGTCCCATAAAGCTCAGTGGGCTACTTATGGGCATACAATCAAGCACATGTGAAAGTTGGCAGAATTAAGAAATTAAGGTCTGAGTCAACCTCTCACCTATACAAAGGTAACTCCATTGCCATCAGTTGAGTTACTCTGGATTAACACTAGTGTAAGTGAGGGGAAAATCAAGTCTTGTGTGTGGCTTTTTATAATAAATTTAAGATCTTGTAGTGTGACACAATCATCCTAGCTAGAAGGCATCTAGGATCATCTGACACTCAACAATTCACTATTTTAGAATGGGAGGCAGCTCTCCCTCATAGTCAGTAGCTTCCCTGTTGGCAAGCAGCTGGACGAGGCAGGTATGTAAAGAATGAGACTGCAAAAAATATATTTAAAACAGCTGTTTTGTCTAATTCAACAAAACCATTGTCAGAGAAAGGTTTCTTCACCTGGGAGAAGAGGAGTGAGGAGGCTGAAACAATCAAAAAAAGAACTGTAGAAATTAAATGAAGAGTGAAAAATTCAGAGCTGTAAGAAAATAATTTTCACATTTCAGAAAGCTGTTTGCTTCCAGGAAAGCTTTCCAAAACACTGCATGTGATTGGTAAGAGGGGTATGTGCCATATCCATTTTCCAAGTAAAAGGATTATACAAATAATTCAGCTCCAAAACTATTTTGCGAAAGCTGCAAGGATTAAACCTACCTAACTCCCATGTCATTCAAATTTACATCCCACCTACAGTAATTACCACATATATACCACACACACACACACACACACATACGCACATACACACACACACACACACATACACATACAGAGCAGCTATCTGGATTTTATTACAGAAAGGAAAAAAGATTCCTTACACATTAAATTTTTATGAGCATCTATGTGAAGATACAAAATTGAATCATAGGATCCATCTCTACATTGTTTTTATTTTTAGAGTGGGTACTAAATACCAACACATACTTACCTTTCTAAGGGGGAAAATCATTTGAAATAAATGCAGTTTTGTACATTTATTTCAGAAAAGATGACAGATTTCCATAGTTAGTCACCAGCCCCATTTGCTCCATGCATGGGATGACCTTCAATTGAACTCCTGAATGTAAATGTAAGGAAAGTTTCCCAAAAAAGTTTAGTGAGGATATAGGAGATTAATGAATATATTTGTGTTGGACACTCTTCCTTGTATAGCATATTTAAAGTGATAGGATCATGTTATTTATTGTATTTTTCAGATCATTTGCAATGTTAATTTATATGAGTTTGATATTGCTTTTGTCTTTTAGTTTTGTGTTATTCTGAGAAATCCCTGGGGAAGGAAAGGATTTATATGCTTTGTGTACACATTCTGCAGACTAAGCACTCTGGCATAATTATTTTTGGCACTCACTAACTGATTAAAACATCCAATTTAACTCATGATCAGTAAGATTAAACCTTTTTAATATACCTCAAAAGTAAATTATCATTTACTACTCAAACATCCTTTTTTGCACATGTCCCCAATAAAGCTGTTCTTTTTTCATTAATGTACCTTTTAACGAGGATTCTCTTTTATTTCCTCCTCTGGGCAAAACTGCCTTATCCTTTATAGAGAGGTAGGAACAAAGATGAGATGGAAGCTGACTGAGCTACTACATGGGTTTCTAATGTCATACCAATTACAAGTCATTCTTTTTTCCCCCCTGTAAAGTCTCAGCTGTTAAAGAAAACACGTTTCTGCTTTGTGTTTACTTGATGTACAGATAAATGCCAGTTGTTAGGAGGAAATAATATTTGAAAAAATCATTTGCATGACTTGTTTAGGATAAAATTGTGCTGTCTTTTATTTCCTTTGACGATAGCTCCTTTTTAAGCTTGAAGTGTTACATTTTAATCTTGAAGCAAGGCCCATTGAGCAGAATGTTCAAACCATGCTCAATACTAGAAGAACTTAAACTAAACTTGAAACAAACTTAAACTGGAAGAAATGTTTTGGCCCCCAAGAACCAAAAGGAACAACACCCCCCCTCCAGCTACAATCCTGGATTAGAATAACTGTAATTAGCAGGCCCTGAAAGTTGAAGAGGACACTTGCAGTTGTTCATCAAGGCAAAGATGTAAAAGATTGGTAGATTATAATAGATAACATGTTTTGCTTAACATGGGGCACTGTAGAGCAATCATAGTTATAAGTAGGGCACAAGCTGGGGGTTGAGGGGAGGGGAAATCATATCTTCCAGTAAGGATGCTACAGAACTGTGAATGAGTTTTCCCATTGTCTGCCTTGCCAGCTAAGATTAGCACCAAATGAAGCAGGAGTGACAAAGGGATATACGGTATTTCACATAGAAAAATCTGGCCAACCTCACCCACATTCGCCTTAACCATGTAATGCTGCCAAGGCAGCAGCCTGTCATGCAGCCAACTGGAAGATTCACATCTAAGCAGGGACTGGGTGTCTCAGACACTGGGGATATTGGTGATTGAGCAAATTAATGCTTAAAAGCTGCTGGGAGACAGTTCAAGTCAGGCAATGGCTCTGATAGCACCCACTGTTGACTAAGCCATGGAAAAATTATGACACAGGTTTTAAAGTAGCTCTTTGATCTCCACATCCCTTCCACTTTGCCTTTCTGTGCAGAGGAGAATTACCAAAGTAGCAGCTGTCACTGGGTTTTAAAAAGGATGAATATAAAATAAACAAACAATAAAACAGTGTCACTAAACAGCAACTGATAAGGCAGCCGCAGCTTTCCCTTTATTATAAGAAGTCAAGTTCATTAGGTGATTGAACCATCAGAGCTAATGCAATACTCCATTGCCCTCACTTTAACTGATTTATTTTGAACATAGAAAGAAAACTCAAGACTGGACTTGGATGGAAACAGTTGTTATTTGCCTGTTGTACTGTGTTTGCATGTAAGGGTACCTTCTGGTCTAGTCGCTGAAGGGGAAACAAGTACAAATGTCTCGGCCTAGGGTCTGATTATACGCACTGTGGTAGAGAATTCATGGATTATTCATGTGTAATTACAGATAGCTATTGTGCTCTTTTAAATCATCCCTATGGCCCATTATGGCCCATAACAACTGAAATAGCAATTGTCATAGTAAGGTTTGGGCTCTGTCATAGAGTGTAGGCTCTAATCAATAATGATGAATGGTAAAATTTAGCATCAAGCAATAGAAAGTCTAGTTGCCTCTCTCCATAAATCTGTACAAATACCAAGCCGTGCAGCTGCAGGATCTGGAAATTTAAAAGGCAACACTCTCTCCCCACCCCCTACGCATGTACCTCTATAAAAGTTGAAAAAGGAGAAATGTGCAATATGTCAATTCTAATAATCTACATTCTGTTAAGACACTTTTTTATTTATTCAAAATGGGGTGAACCCTAGGTTGTTTTCAAGGTCAATTTCAGGTGAAAGGGGGGGTCATCTAGAGGTCACTCCAGCTCCCATGCAGGTCAATAACGCCTCTTCACTTCCACAGAAGACAAGCTGCTCACACCCAATCAATCCACCAACGCTGCTGCTGCACCAAGCGTAATGAACAGTGAATAAATGTAGCCTATCATCACAAAACATGCTTTTTAAGTACCTTCCCTTTTCATGTAAAACCTCTTGCTGTCAAATTCTACATTCACTCATCCAGCAGTGAGTAGCAAAAGTGAGAAATCAGGCTCTCATTGGGGTTGGTAAAAGGTCACAGCTGACAGACACCGAGGTTAAACTGCCGAGTTAAAATACTGTTCATTACCCACTGCAGCTTTTTGCTAACTACACTTCTTTGTGTTACAGTCAAGCAGTACATCAATATGCCCCTCCTTCTAATTTATTAGCAATTGTTGAATTGTACAGAAGGGGGTGGAGGGGAAGGAGGATTAATCTTATATATAATATATATATAAGATTCCACTTCAGATAACGCTAAATCTTTATCTGTTTTGTACTAAATACCCCAACCACAAGCTATGCTCTCTACTTCTGATGTATCATAATTATTAGGGGTAGAATTCTTAAAAGCAGGCCATTTACCTGAAACACTAAAGGCTCGGGGTTTTTCTAATGTAAGCTTCATTTCCTTTTTTTCCTTTTGTTAATTATCCTCTTTCTTAGAGTGTATATATTTCAATATTTTTGCCTCATCACAACAATTGGATTAGGTCTAAGCATGCTTGCAGTTGCCATTAAAAAAAAACAAGATAAAGTGAAAATGGTTTAAAGCATGTGTAATATGCTAAATTAATATCTAGGTTCAGATAACATGCATGTGACCTGCTCATGCTGACAGGGTTAGATCTTTATCAAATACTATCCTTAGCCCAGATCTCAAGACACTCCCTAATCTAATATTTTATTAAGAAATGTTTAATGTCTGCATTTTTTCCATGATTAAAGAATTTTGATGCAGCCAAAAGAGCCATTTAGAGCAGCAAGGAATCACTGGAGTTCAAATGGAAACTGCAGTGAAGGTTTCATTTATACCAAGGGCAGGTGATTCAGTGGGAATTCTGAACATTTGAGACCAATTTCCCAAAATGAAATTCCATTGTTTGATTAATTAATAAGTAGACAGAACCCCCTTTATTGAAATGCAAAGCTTTTGTACTTAAAGATAGCCATCTGAAAAAAAATAATCTTACAGAGCAATATAAACATTATCACAAATCATGAATAAAACAAAGGTTTATTTACATGCCTGCTACGATGATAATTTGACTCAACAAAATTACCATTATCTATTTACATCTTTAAAAAATGCATTCACAGATTTCTCCAGGAAAATATATCCTCCCCCCTCCCCCCGCGTATGCTTTCTCTCTCAGTGGGACTGAAAATAAAATGTTATGACTTAAATCACAAGAGGCTAACATCATTTTTAGCAACAAGGGCTGCATAATTTCAAGACTATGAGTGAGTGGCTGACTTTAACTAAAATGTTTCAGTTCTGTGCGTATATAGGTACATAAATAATTCAGAATTAATCCCTGCAGAGAGGACAATGGGAATCGTAAATTATCCATGTGCCGTCCTCAACATTAGAGGCAATGAACCTATAGTAACAAACTATGAGTGTTACTCATTACATACATTTCACAGACACCTTAACCTTTTGAATATTAATTTCCCTCTGCAGCTTGTAGCTAGGCGGCATAATTTTTTTCTTTCCATTCCTGCTTCTTTCTTTGCCTTCATTTTTTTTAAAGTCTCCCGAACAATACTTCCGTTAAGCTATTGAGTGGATGTGAATTCGGAAGGAATATTGATTCATTTTCTAACAAAATAGTTACCGGAAAGCATTTTTTTTTTAAAAAAGGTAGATCATAATTTCAGTAATATTACGCGCAACACTCTATGTACTCTAAAGTTATGTATGTGCAAAATACAGATTTATATTATGAATGATGCATGAAAACCCTGGGTTCTTGGATTACTCTAGACAGAAGTCCTGGAACAGCTGCAATTTTAAAACACTAATACGTAAGTGTTTGTCATTTTAAGATATGTAAAGTCCCATGTTTTCCAATTGAAGTCAGAAAAAAGATATTTTATCAGAATCTAAGATGGACAAGAATTAGGTACTTTTTATTAAATACATCATTTTCTGCTAAATAATTGATAAAGGAGTTTTTGTTTTTCAACTAAAATATGGCAGCTGTTTTTTCATGTGACAATAAATAAAGAATTTTTAAACATAGACAGAATATTAGGATTTGCCTCTCTCACTAACATAATCAAGTCAGATTAATGTGCTGTGTCCTATGTCAGATTCATGAGAAAGTAAATGTGTTTGCTGGTGAAATTATTTTTACAGGTAAGTGAGAATGTCAGAAACAAAATAAAAACCATTCACAGAGAGTTTTAACATGCAAAAGTAGTCAATATAAAGTTAGGAGCAATATATAACATTTGTGAAATAAATGATGCAGACGTTTTCACATTTCAGGTTTAGTTGAAAACATACTCTGCCTGATTCTGAAAACCCTTACTCTTCTGAGCAAATTCCACTGGGACTTTTCATATGAGGGTTTGCTGAATTAGGGCCCACTATTTGGAAACCTACTGCAGAAGTTTCTGTTAGAAAGCAGAACAGAAAAAGCAGGTCAAAAGTGCCTTGACTTCAGTGGGACTTACTTGCATGTATAGGGGTTGCAGGTTCAGGTTGAGGCTCTTTGACCGCAAATCTCTTAGAATATAAATAGTCCCTAAGGACCTGATAATGCCTGGTGCTGAGTAACTCAGAAACAACCAAAAATGCTATCATGACAATGCATGAAAAAGTAGCACTCATCATGGTTCATTCCATAGATATTTTATTATGCTATCTTGTGTTCTCCATCTCTTTGTTTTATCTACCTGTTATCTCTGATTTTACTTATATTGCAAACTTTTGGGGCTGGGGTTCTTTTCATTATGTGTGTGCACATATGTACTGATAGGGGCCTCTGAGCACTGCTGTAGTTAAATAATAATCATATGCTTGGGACATTTCTGCAATGGCATCAACCTTGTTTGCCAGCTACCAGAATTCACTATCTCTATTTTTAATTTTCGTAACCTGGAGATCTGGTATGCTGTATTCAAAGTTATTTCCAGAGCAACTGCCTGTTGGAGTTGGTAGTTCTTCAAATGAATTTACACTACAATAAGAGATAAGGCCTGTAACCTCCTTTGCAAATATGGAAGCATCAGAACTTTTACTGAGGGTTCCAGCTCCCTCCTCTTCTCCTTGTACAGTATCTGAGAAATGGATTTTTCCCCTATTATTTTCATTGCCGATTGCATATCCATTAGGAAATGCTTGGACATGAGGTATTTTTGTGCAAACCATGGAAAATATCTGTAAGCTGATTTAGATTTTTTTTACTTATTTGAGCATAAAACAACTGAGATTTAAAGAATCGCTGTTATAGCAATCTATGAATTAAATTGGCGTCTTGTCACCAGGTAGAGTTTCATTGAAATATCCCTTTTTTTTTTAACCAATTATTGGAAGAAAAGTATTTATTTCTTTTACTGCTTTTGGAAAACTGTATTCACAACATAATCGGAGTTAGAAATCATTCTCACCACCGTATAATGGCACATTTCCATTTAGAAAATGTGAGCAGAAAATGTTCATGATCACAGGATTCTGTGGTTTTGCTTGTGAGAAAAGAAGGAAAAAAGTAGAAAATAAATATCCAAGTGTATAATTTATGTTAAATGAACACAGGATAATTGTGTGCTAAAAAAATAAATCAAGTAAACCCACTTGACTGAAACTTACATGGATTCTCTTCTTAGAGAAAGAACCCTCATAAACCACAGCCCAATTATTCAATTTCCCTTACTAATTATGGAAACTACTCATTTCTTGGCCTCAAGCAGTAGATGATGCATCTCTGAAGGGCAACAGAAGATTTGTCAGAATCTATGGCTCTCTTTATTTAATGAGTATCTAGGAAATAAAAATAAATACTTCTGAAGTTCCAGTGTTACAGGTAACTAGATTTTAGGTTAGACTTGACTATTATGTTTTTCCTTTTCATCATCTACTGAACATTGCAACTCTAAATATTTTTCCACATTAAGAGGGTGGCAAAGATATTAGTCATTTAATAAAGTCAGAACCAAATGCAAATAAAGAGCAAGTGTGTTACTAGCTCTAACATGGCCACAAACCATCTCCCACTGCCATGTACGAGCTGCGTCATTTACCACTCCTTGGGGACACTCCATTGGCACTCCCCAAGAAACACAAAAATGCATGCTTAATTCGGAACAGCACTTAACTTAAAAACATGCTTAACTTGACCTCTCTGAGATTTAAGCATGTGTTCAAGGACTGTTCTGAATTGGGGCATGTAGAAGGGCTCGGCCGAGGCTCGTCCCTCCGCAGGGCTGTGGGGTATCCCACCGCCTCGCAATAATTCGCTATCGGCCCAGGCCCTGGGTCAGGGCAGGGCAGTAAACAAACAGTCAGGAGCTCAGGCTTTAGGCAGGGGCTGAGCCAACAGTTCAATAGAAGCCGAGGCCCTGGGTTCAGGGCGGGGCAGCAAACAGCAGGAGCTCAGGCCCTCAGGCAGGGGCTGAGCCAATAGTTCAATATGAGCCCAGGGTGGGGCAGCAAACAAACAGTCAGTATCTCCTGGTTCTGAGTGTCTGGAGTGAGGCGGAGACTACCACCCGTGAGTGGGGTGGCAGAGGGGATGCAGGCCCACCCACTCCACTGCGTCCCAGTCCGGGGCCCTAGCAGCGGCAGAAGACTCGCTGCTGTGTCAGTGGGGATCCTGACCGCAACACACTGACATTGGTTCTGGCAGTGCTGCGGCCAGACCAGGGTCGGCTGCCCCCAGGCTACTTCCGGACTCCCCCTCGTAAGGTACCTGGGTTAGTGTGGTGTCCTCGGAGGTTTCCAGCACCATCAGTTCCTCCGGGTAACTGGCGAGGGGTAGGCTTGGCTGCTCCTCGGGGTAGCTGGCAAGGAGTAGGCTTGGCTGGCCCGGCCAATCCTCGGATCGGCAGCAGCCTGCCGGCATCTCCCAACCCGGAGCTAGGCCACAGTCATCTGGCCTTTCCGGCGGCTGTCTTTCAAATGAGCTCTGCAGTTGGGCTTTTATACTTCCTGTCCTGCACCGTGACCTCTGGAGGGCGGGCGCAGGATTCACTGGCTCCATCCATGTTGGTGCTAGGGGAGGCTCCCCCCTCCACGGGGCTGTGGGGTATTCCACTGCCTCGCTACACACACCCCCTCTCAAGGCTGGCTCCCATCCATCGGGGCCAGACTCGTCCAACTCTCCCAGGTGGGACAAGAAGACAGCATTCACATGGTCCTTACCAGTCCTATGGCGGACAGTAAAAGCATACGGCTGTAGTTCCAGGTACCAACGCGTTAGCCTCATATTATTATTTTTCATTCTGGCCAACCACTGAAGCGCGGCGTGGTCGGTGACTAGTATGAACGGGGCCCCCAGGATGTAGTAAGGCAAGGCATCACAGTCCCATTTTACTGCCAGGGCCTCCTTCTCTATCACTGCGTAGTTCCTTTCTCATGGAAACAATTTCCGACTGAGGTATACGACTGGGTGTTCCTCTCCATCCACCTCCAGAGACAGGACCACCCCGAGTCCTACCTCCGAGGCGTCTGTCTGAAGGATGAACTCTCGGTTAAAGTCAGGGATGTACGGGATGGGCTCACAGCAGAGACGGTCTTCCAGGCCCCGTCACACTCCGGGGTCCACTCTACACGTCAGGGGTTGGTTTTGGTCAAGAGTCCCATTAAAGGGGCTGCGATGGAGGTGAAATCGGGGATGAATCGTCAGTAGTAGCCCACAAGTTCCAGGAACTGGCGTACTTGGCGCTTCGTGGGTGGGTGGTGGTGGGCGTGCCGCCAGGACCTGAACTTTTCCCACGAGAGGTCTCACCTGTCCCCTCCCGATAGTGTACCCCATGTAGGTGGTCCCCTGCCACCCAATACGGTATTTTTTTGGATTGTCCGTTAATCCCGCTGCCCGCAGGGACCTCAGGACAGCCGCTACCCATTCCAGGTGGTTCTCCCAATGGCAGCGGTAAATAACGACATCATCCAGGTACATGGCCATGTACTCTCGATTAGGTTGAAGGAGGTGGTCCATCAGCTGCTGGAACGTTGCCGGGGCACCATGGAGCCTGAAGGGCATTCGAGTGAACTGGTAGAGGCCCGTGGAGATGGCAAATGTGGTCTTTTCCTGAGAGGCGGGGTCGAGGGGGATCTGCCAGTATCCTTTGCTCAGATTGAGGGTAGTGAGAAAGCGGGCCTTGCCTAAGCGGTCCAGCAATTCATCGACCCCAGGCACCGGGTATGCATTGAATTTCAAAATGGAATTGACGTGTCAGAAATCAATACAGAAGCGCTGCGTGCCATCCGGTTTGGGAACCAGGACTAGCGGGCCGCGCCATTCGCTTTGTGACAGTTCAATAACCCCCAGCACTAGCATCGCCCGGACTTCCTCCTCAACGACCTGCCACATATGATGTGGCAAGGGCCTATTTGATTCCCGGATCACCACCCCCGGCTCCATCTGGATGGTATGGTAAACGAGGGTCGTGTAGCCCAACTGTGTGGTGAACGTTCTGGGGAATGCCTGCAGGAGAATCCAGTCTGCTTTCACTGCTCCTCCATCAGGGATTCTCCGAGCTGAGGCATTGTGGAGTCCTCGGTCGGGGTTACACGGGGTCCTAACTCGGGCTCTAGGGCACAGGGATTAATTAGAAGGCCTTCTCGTTCTTGCCAGAGCTTCAGGAGGTTAATATGGTATCGCTGGGCTTTTCTTCGCCGGGCCGGCTGGTTAATCTCATAGGTGACTGGCCCGAACTTCCGAACCACCTCATATGGCCCTTGCCACCGGGCCAGTAGTTTTGACTCGCTGGAGGGCAGGAGGAGCAGAACCCGGTTGCCGGGTTCGAACTCGCAGATTCGGGCCTCCTGGTTATACGTTTGAGCCTGAGTTTCCTGACTTTCCTTCAAATTCTCCCGAGCTAGAGCTCCTGCTTGCGTGAGACGTCCCTGAAGCTGGAGGACGTACTGCAGAAGGCCCTGGGCTGGTGATGGTACTTGCTCCCATGTCTCCCTCATGAGCTCCACCAGCCCCCTTGGATGACGGCCGTATAACAGCTCAAAGGGGGAAAATTTCGTGGAGGATTGGGGTTCCTCGTGGACAGCCAGAAGCAAAGGCGGGAGCAACTGATCTCATGGGCGCAGGTCCTCTGGGGAAAACTTTCGCAGCATGTCTTTCAGGGTACGGTTGAACCGTTCCACCAGGCCGTCGGTTTGCGGGTGGTAATGTGCATAGTTGCTTAAAGCCCAGGAGGTTGCACACCTGCCGCAGCAGCCTGGAGGTGAAGTTGGTGCCCTGGTCAGTGAGGATTTCCTGGGGCAAGCCCACGCGGGCAAAGACCTCGACGAGTTCATCAGCAGTGGCCCTGCCGGTGATTCTCCAGAGCGGGACGGCTTCGGGAAAACGGGTAGCATAGTCCACAATGACCAGGATGTACAGAAACCCTTCCCTGCTTCTCAGGAGAGGTCCCACCAAATCCATGGCCACTCGCTCAAATGGAGTTTCCACAATGGGCATACGGATCAGGGGGGCCAGGGTCGTCCATGGGGGAGCAGCCAGCTGACACTCCGGACAGGAACTACAATTGTTCCATACCTCCTGGTGCACCTCAGGCCAGAAGAATCTGGTCAGATTTCGGGCAAGGGTCTTTTCCTGACCCAACTGCCCTGCAGCCGGGACGTCATGGATGAGTTTCATCACCGCTCATCGGTGGCACTGAGGCACCAGCAGTTGGGTCTGGACCTCTCCAGTGCGGGGATCTCGGTCCCCACGATAGAGGCGGTTGTGGTGTAGCTCGAAATTGGGCCAGACCTTGGCCCAGCCTGGATCAATCAGAGCTCCATCCACGGCCGCCACTGCTCATATGCCCGACTAAGGGTAAGGTCCCCCCTTTGGTCCCGGCAGAAGTCATTGCTGACCCTGGGGTTGTCAGCAGACGTTGGTGGGGGGTCCTCGATGGCTCCTTCCTGCCTACTAGGGTCTGGTTCTTCCGCCTCCTCTGTGGGGTCCTCGTGGCAGTCCCCTTCCAATGCTGGGGTGACATCGGGGCTTTCCTCAGCGTTTGAACAAAGGAAGCCAGGGAACTCTGGCCAAACACATCCCAAGATCACAGGGTAGGCGAGTCATGGGGCCAGGCCAACCACCATCGTCCGCGTGACCCCATCCACGGTTAGTCGGACTCGGGCACTGCTGTAAGGCCGGACGTTATCATAGATGAACTGCAACTGGATGGTTTCCAGGTGGGGTCTGCCGGGAGGCCGAAGCTTTAGCGGACTAGGGTCTGGCCACAGCCAGAGTCATCCAGGGCCCGCGTCAGGCAGTCCTCGACAACTATAGGCATTATGACCTTGGTGGCCTGAGGCGGTCAGGCGCGGTTTTCCCCTGTGCAAACGTGCCCAAAGCTGCAATCCATCTTGGCGCAGTCCTGTTGCAGGTGTCCATGTTTCCCACAGGAGAAGCAGGGCCCGAGTTCTGGTCATCCAGGTCGGGCCAAGCCTCCCCCCTAGCCCCTGGGGGGGCTTCGAGGGACCCGGCTGCTCCCTGTCTCCGGGCCCACGGGGGCTTGTCGAGCTGGTCCCTCGGGATGTCTATAATGGGGCTCCTGCCTCCGCGGAGGATTTCGCAGTTCGATCTGGGCGCTCCCTTCCTCTCTAGGTTAGGGCGCTCGAGACCTGGAGAGTGGCCCTGTGTAGCTGGTCCGACCGGGGCTTCCGCCGCAAGGAAGTCTTCCATGAGGGCGACAGCGGTGGCTACCGTTGGAGGCCGATGATGGAGGACCCAAACCCTACCCCACGACGGGAGGATATGGACAAACTGTGGAAGGATGACTTGCTCAGTGAGCTCATCGGGGTTCCTCCTGTCAGGTTGCAGCCACCGCTTGCCCAGGTCTCTCAGCTCCTGACCCACCAACCGGGGTTGGGCACCCGGAGTGTAGGTCAGACTCCGGAACCACTGCCGGAAGGTTTCCAGGTTGACGTCTAAGGCGTCTAGAAAAGCTACCTTTACCTGGGCATAGTCCTGGGTGTCCTCCGCGGATAGCCCCCGATACACAGTTTGGGCAGTCCCCATCAAGTGGGGGGCCAGGAGGGTTGCCCACTGGTCAGGTGTCCACCCTGCGACATCTGCCTCCCTTTCAAAAGTCACCAAAAATGCTTCAGGGTCATCATCCGGTCCCATGCCGCATGGGCGGCATGGGACGGGGTGACCTGGTCGTGGCTCCTGGCTGGGGCTCCATGGGTGAGGCAGTGCCGTCGCCAGCTGCTGCAAGCATTGCTGCTGGAACTCTTGGTTCTGCACGTTCAGGTCCCGAATCAGCTGCTGCTGCTGTGCTCCCAGCTGCTGGACGAGCTGCTGTTGCTGTTGGAACTGGGCGGCCTGCTGCTGCTGCTGGAGCAGAGCGGCCTGCTGTCGCCCCTGACTCTCTGCCAGGAGCGTAAAAAGTTTGGACAAATCCATGTCTCCTGCAGGGGACCGAGTCCCTTTCTCACAGCGGTCAAGGGCTCGTGCCCACATCCTGGGCAAGGTCCCCACTTCTGGTACCACCTGTGGAAGGGCTCGGCCAAGGCTCGTCGCTCCATGGGGCTGTGGGGTATCACACCGCCTCACAATGGTTTGCTCTGGGCCCAGGCCCTGGGTCAGGGCGGGGCAGCAAACAAACAGTCAGTATCTCCTGGTTCTGAGCATCTGGAGCGAGGGGGAGACTGCCACCTGTGAGTGGGGTGGCATGGGGGACACAGGCCCACCCACTCCATTGCGTCCCAGTCCGGGGCCCTAGCAGCGGCAGAAGACTCGCTGCTGTGTCAGTGGGGATCCTGACCGCAACACACTGACATTGGTTCTGGCAGTGCTGCGGCCAGACCAGGGTCGGCTGCCCCCGGGCTACTTCTGGACTCCCCCTCACAAGGTACCTGGGTTAGTGAGGTGTCCTCGGAGGTTTCCAGCACCATCGGTTCCTCCGGGTAACTGGCGAGCGGTAGGCTCGGCTGCTCCTCGGGGTAGCTGGCAAGGAGTAGGCTCGGCTGCTCCTCGGGGTAGCTGGCAAGGAGTAGGCTCGGCTGGCCCGGCCAGTCCTCGGGTCGGCCGCAGCCTGCTGGCGTCTTTCAACCTGGACCTAGGCCACAGTCATCTGGCTTTTCCGGCGGCTCTCTATCAAGTGAGCTCTGCAGTTGGGCTTTTATACTTCCTGTCCTGAGCCGTGACCTCTGGGGGGGCAGGCGCAGGATCCACTGGCTCCGCCCACATTGGTGCTAGGGGAGGCTCATCCCTCCATGGGGCTGTGGGGTATCCCACCACCTCGCTACAGGGCCCCTGTGAGCAAGTGGGCAGGGAATGGCCAGAGACTAGCGAGGCATGGGTGAAACCAAACATGTGCCATGTGCCAAGTCTTCACCTTTCAAATTGCCAGCAATGAAAGCTGAGCCAGCATAATGCAAGTAGTAAATTGCATGCTGTAAAAGGCTGCAGTAAGTTACTTCTGCCCCGGAGTGAGGAACCAGGCAATAAATTGTGATTCAGCACCTGTTCGAGGGTGGTGCATCTATGTGCCACCAACTTAATATGACCTGGATTACTTTGACAGTCAGGGTCCAGACACCCCAGGAAGAGAACAGGGGGACTGAATCCCAAACAATAAGTTATTGATTCAATTGATTATAGTATAATAATAATAATATATACAAAGTGTATTGAGTAAGATCCTTTATGAAAGCCAGTGACACAGGAGTGATTAATATTATTGCATAATGTATATGTGGTTAGCATGTAGAGTTAAGTTGTGCTATAGCAATTTTTGTTATCAGAAAGGGGTCATAGTGCAATGAAGTTTGCACCGTGACCCCTTTCTGACAACAAAAATTGCTGCATGGCCCCAGGAGGGGGGCCCAAAGCCAAAGCCCAAGGGCTTCAGCCCCAGGTGGGGGGCCTGTAACCTGAGCCCTGCCACCCAGCACTGCAACCAAAGGGCTCCGGCTTTGGCTCTGGGCGGTGGGGCTTGGGCTTCAGCCCCGGGCAGTGGGGCTCAGGCTTCAGCCCCAGGCTGCAGCAAGTCTAACACTAGCCCTGGCAACCCCATTAAAAAAAGGTTGCGACCCACTTTGGGGTCCCAACCCACAGTTTGAGAGCTGCTGTGTTAGACCAAACAATTTGAGTAGAGCAGATAAACAAGTTTGTCTGAGACAAAGGAATGTGCATTTGCCAATCTGCCAGGGTCAAGCTTTGCAAGGAAAGGATAATAGAAGTACCTTTTCATCTAAAGTAAACAAAGTGGTCAAGCTAATCAAGCAGAGGGTGAAAGAACAGGTTTGGTGCCTCCACCCTGCAGAATAAGCAGCAGGGGAGAAGAACTTGGTCTGGGCTAACTTGTCAAAAGAACATATCTCAAAGGTTTACTGGACTATAAAGAGAATGGGAGAGAACCCCACAGGTAACCATCACCTTGGAGAATAAAGAAGCTAGAGCTTTGCATCAATGAAAGATAGGTCCTCCTGCTAAACTAGTTGGAGAATTATGACAACTTGGTTGGAGTAAGAAACTGTGTTAGGCAATGCTATATCTTCCTAGAATTAAATTTCAGATACTAGAAAGCATGTTAGTTTTGTTTTGTTTGTAACCTTTTCATATCTCTTTCACGCTTGCTCAAAGTCACTTAAAACTATGTTCTTCGTTAACTAACTTATTCTCAGTTTTACTACAAACAATCTCTGCACTGTGTATTAAAGTGGAGTGTATAACCCCAGCTGAGCTAACAAGCTATGGTGCCTTTTTGGAGACAGCAGGCTTGGTGTTACCTCTGTGAGGAAGAGGGACTGAACACTGTATGGGAGACAGTTTTGGGGAGATTCAAGATTGGAAGCATTGTTGAGGTCACCCTGCAATGAGTAACTGTACTGGTGGAAGCCCAGTGAGGCACCTTTGTGCTGTGGGCCAGTTGCTATTGTCAGAGCTCTGAGCCAAAGCTGTAAGCCTAAAGACACCCAAAGTTACAGGGCAGACAGTGGCAGAGCCACTGGTCTGGATGAACTCGCAAAATGTCACAGGACAATGTCTCAAATTCATTATTTAGAACTACGGATTGCCTGAGTGGTAGTGTTGTTGCACATGCCCTTAAAAGTTTGTGCATAATTTTTCTGTCAACCATTTTGCAAGCAGTTTCAAGAACACTCACCTCATTTTGTCTTTCTACTACTGCTTTTTCAGTCAACTGTTTGTTCATTTCTCACAAATTTTCTTCCTAGAATTTTATCAGTTGTTCAGGAAATTGTCAGGATTCTTTGTTGGTTGTGTTTTGCATCAGAAACATTGTAGCACCTGTTGATCAATGAGTGTTTGATCACTGTAAGTACTATTATCATAAATGTAATCTCTTCTTGTCTCAAAGTATTATTCCCTTCAGACATAAAGATGGCTGCAGGGACATTAGTTTAAACAAATAAACACTACCTTCCACCCTCCACAATACCAACCTGCATCGCTAAGGAAAATTCTTCTAGTTATTATTAGCCTCTCTATAACCAAGCTTTTCTGTGAAAACGTTATTGACAATGTAATTGCTAACTGCAGAAGCAAATCTTATCTGATTATGTATTTGATAGATCTCAGTCTGTATAATTGCCAGCCCCCTAGAAAGAGTTGGGAAATTCTACCTGGAAAGCAACAGGTGAACAGCTGACAGCTAAGGAAAATGGCGTGGGATTAAGTCCTCCATGCCCAGGTATTGTTTTGACCTAATGGTATGAGGTGGAACAGTTTCCTACTTTGGTCCATGAGGGGTTAAAGAGCTTCTCTGGGTACAATCAGCCCAACTTGATGCATGTGTGAGGCCCATTGCACTTGGAAGGAGGTGGCTCCTTAAAAGTGAGGATGCAAAGGGAAGCAGAGCCAGTGCTCAGAATTTCCTTGCCCTACAGAGCATGGGCTGCTTAACAAGGAAGCAGCTGAAGAGCCTCTGCTGCCTGGAGAGGTACAGGGACCATCATTAATTTACTTTTCTTTTAATTATAGTCCAGCATGTTTTAGCTTGAGCCTCTCATACACACAGGGGAGTAGGAATCCAGCCCCCTTCACCCAGACTATTTACCTGTTGCCTTGTAAGGAATCATGGTGTGAGCGGAGACTGTTTTGTGGTCTGAAGGATTATTTTGTTTGCTTTTTTTCCCGATTTTGGACTGTGGTCACCCCTTGAAGGTAGACCACATCCCACACTCCAGACTGGAACTACGATGACACCTGCAGCTGGACAGGGATGTCATGTATGAGAGAGGTGCACACCCTCACCTCCTGGGGGAGCCCGAGTGATAGAATCTGCAATAGGATATAATTTGAGGGAAGAATGAAGGAGTAGGAGCCTTGCCAGGTTTGCTAGTCTTGCAACTTGCAAACCCAAATGAATTTAATTCAAATGGGAATATTTTAGAGGAAAAAACAAGGTAGTAAGAAATAAACAACCAACAATAATATAGTTTGTATTTAAAAAAATCAGTTTATGAGAGATGGCTTAAATGAATGATAGAGAATGCAATGTTGAAACTGAAAGTAAGTAAATAATCCCTCTCCCATTCCCTATCAAAACAGTACAGGATAAGGATTAGAGATGCAGGATATTCTTGGTCACCTGTTGCCTGATTTAATTCATCAAAATGTCAAATACAATATATTGGAGCACAAACATCTTCCTATCTGAAAACAAACAATCTAATGAGAAACAACCTCGTATGCTTTTTTTTTTTTTTTAAACCAGTTGACAGTCTACAGTATTACTGCCATGTCTGGCACTATCAATGTCAGAAGCTAACTGAATATCTATACTAGCAGAACATGCCCTATATGAAAATGAAACGAGATTTAAAAAGTTCAAAAATAACCCAAACCCACCACAGATCTCTTCTTGTTTAAGCATAATGTGGGCTTGTCCTTTAACCTATCTCTTAAACTACAAAACAGAGTCACTGGCTGATGGCATATTATGCACATGGACTAGTACAACACAAATATGTATAGCTTGTGCACAGGTGGAAGCCAGACTGTGTTTTGGTGATGTGAGGAAGGCAAGAATTAAAGGTGGGGAAATCATCTACATTTGCTGTGAAGAGACCCATTGCACTGGGCTTCCCCGTCCTCACTGCTGATTATTCTTACCATTCCTCTGCCATCACCCTTCACTTCATGTTCACATTTCTTCTTTAGCTTTTTCTACAATGAAGAAAGCTCGAGTACATTGTTTTAGCTGAAATTTTACAGGCAAGGGTGACATCAAGCCAAAGCAAGGTTGGTAGTTCCTGTTGGCTATTTAACAGCTTGAACTTTTCACAGTTCATTCAATAGTGGAGAAGAGATTGATAGACCTTAATGGTGTTCAGCATTACTACTGCTTGCTCCTACCAATGCTCAGAATACTGTATTGTGTCTAGATGTTGCCTGAGCTACAGATGTGCATTATGGATTTCAGACATGCCACACTTACTCTCCTATTTGCAAAAGACCATGTGCTTATGAATAAATACTGCATGTATATAGCACTTTATGAACACTATACAAAAAAGCATTTATATAGTGCTTTTCAGACACTGTAGAAGAAAGTTTGAGTAGAAAAAAATTAACCCCTTTATTACTAACTGCTTATACTGCCTACTAATGGGACATGTATCCATTGCATTCTACCCTTTCATAATGAAACACAAAATATACAATCACAGGATGATCTTGTTGACGATACATTGACTGTTCCTAATCTGCAAAAGTATAGGTTCACATAATTACAATTCTATACCATTGGCTTACATAATAAATATTCGGGGACCTGCATTGTTTTTTAAGAAAATAATTTCTAGCAAGTGACAGAGGTCAAAACTTACCAATGAATACATATTCTCAAACCTCTTGAGGTCTGTTCACATTTATGTTACAGGCAATATTCATGTTAACAACTTCATAACTGACTATTATCCAAGCCTATTATGAAAAGCTAAGCTACAGTTGTTGAATTTGGGAGGCCTTTTCTATCACCAGATAAAAGTGATATTTCATTGGCAAAAGAAGAGACAATAGGTTCATACGTGATGATCATTTTATGATGTCTCTCTTCAGGCTGACATGCAGCTATACTGCAATTTTTAAGGGATGTCGCTACTTCATAGTTCCTCCATTAAACTAGACATTGGCATATCAATAGCAGCAGCAGCAGCTATTAATTTGAGTTTGGATTATGCTACAGAACCTGTAGATGATGACGCTGTAAGAGCCATATTCACAACTGCCCTACATTTTCTTTCCAATGTCTTCCTTTTCATTGTGTTTAGGTGCCTCTCTAGACAGTGAGCTTTGGCTGGAACTCAAAATCAAAACCTTTTAATACTTTTCTCCCTTGAATCATATTGGAGATATTATAAAAAGCAAGAAATCTCCCACAGCCTGATTATAATACCCCTAGTTGTATTGAGCAATGCCTTACTCCACTGGAACTGCAGCAAAAGTCACACTACTGCACACTTTTAAAAGTGTGAATAAAGGTATCAGAATCTAACCAAAAAGGAATAAAATCACTTTTTAACTTCTGTGTTCACTGACAAAAGTCTTTTACCCTCCACTACTTGCTACACTGTATACAAGAACTTTTCAGAAACACCACTTACATTTTTCATATATTAAAAATGCCTTTAAAATGCAGTTTCCATTCTTCAGTGCCCTTCAACTTTTTCTTTGAGGGAAAAAGTCTGTATAGTTTGGGTCTAAAAGTGCTCTTTAAGGCTGCTCTCCTCCTACAGTATTACAGATGCTGTTCTAGGAATGTCTATCTTGTCACATTGGCCTTGCCTACACTAGGAAAATTAGAACCTGAAATTCACGACCAGTTGGTAGTAGGAATGGTGAAAGATGTAGTATAAACAGAGCTCCGATGTTTTTAATATTGTGTCATCTAAACTTGCTCTGAAGGAGGTTAGAAGACATGGTGCTTAAAAACAAAGGACCTGGGTGCTCAGCATGTTTAAAAATCAGGCTTCTTAGTTACACATACAAATATGGCTTTAGGATCCTAACTACAGGCACCCATGTTTTTAAAATCTCTGTCAGTGAGTATTGATTGGATGATCCATCCAGTCAAGAACTATGGCAGCCAATGAGTCTTCAAAAGAAATGAGGACTCTATAATTTCCATATTAGGACTCCTAAACCTTTGAACCAAGGCAGGATGAACCAATATAGAACAGAAAACATTTTTTACTGTTTAGAGAGCCTTTTCTTCTCTCTCTCTCTCTTTTTTAAAAAAACCTTATGTCTTCATGATTCCATGCTTCCTGAATCAGCACTGAAGTAGGAGCACTTAAAAAGCATTTTACAATGTTGTTTGGGTGGCCGGAATAGAGAAATTCTGGAGAACTCAAAACAAACTCGATCTTGCAAGATTAATGGGGTGATCAAATTAGCTCCCAAATTCTTGGATTCTTTTCAAAACCAAACCAAACCCCTGGGCCCTTTTGAAATTCACCATAATTCTTCTGAAACCACATTCTGTACTCTGGCCCCTACAGCTGCAGGTCTAGTTCAAATGTTTTGGGGACAGCTACAAAAATAGTCCAAATCCACAGCTAGCTATATAAGTAGCCTAAAATATTTCACCAGCAAGGAACACAGTGTTGCCAGAAATTCACATATGAAAACCATAGTGGTGAAGGACACCATGTATAAAGTACCTCTCTGTAACAGACTTTTTAGATTTAGTCTAGGGTTCACTTAGAGGGAGATGAAAAAGTTGCTTAGCATTAAATAAAAACAAGACACTGGAGAAAACAAACCTCAAAGCACAACATTTAATAATGGCCTTAGGCTATTCAGAGCTTTACTGAAACAGAGAGTCAAGTTTTCTGCTGAAGCAAGTTGAATATAATGGAGTTGCACCTATTTACATCAGCACAGAATTTGATCCAATATTATTTCATCAGACAACAAAGATTTACATCTTTAAAAAAATATGGTGATAACCTCCCTGGGAAATCATCCTCATTGGACTTTAATAAATATTTATTTCCCAGACAAAAATAAAGCACATACTATTTGGGGGGAAGGGGAGGGGACTGGGGAGGAGGGAAGAAAAAAATCTTTGTTTCCTTAAACCTCAGTTTTTTGGACTTTCAGTAGTTTAAAAACAAATTAACTTAACATGTTTCAGAAAACTACAAAAGGAGAGAAGCTCAATATTAGCTTTAAGGAAAAAATGATACGCTGAAATGTATAAATGTTTTACCAGGTAGCTCATTGCATAAAAACAATGTGCTAATTTAAAAAAAGGTAGCAGTGTACACAGTTTCCCCATCAAACACTACAGGGGAAGCACACCTGGGGCACCATCAAGTGGCATAAATGCTCTAGTACTCATTTTTAAAATCTGCATAATTCTTCTGAACATCCGAAGGCCTGGAAAAAACACATGGTAGAATAGTGATGGAATTACGGCCTCACATTAAATATTGCTTCAACATACACAGATATATAAATATAATATATATGGGTGGGCAAAGAACTGTGTTTGGTTCATTCATATTCTGTGTTCAGGAATGAACAAGTGGCATGGAGACAAAGGGAATGCCCATGGAAAAGCAATATATCTGAGCAATGGTGAAATGTACCGTAACCAATCTATATATTTGTTTCTTGTAGGATAAGCTAAAATACCTTAAGGTGGCAAAATTCATAAAGAAATCTGTAGGATTTCAGAGAATTTGCTCACTTTGCACTCCAAAGATTGAAAAACAAAAGAATTAATACAAAAAAAAAAAAAAAAACCAAATTCCTGTAACTCATTTTAATTTAATTTCCATGGAGAGTCATCACAGTATTCCAGTTATGTTTGGATTCTTGGCTTCGATCAAAGCAAAAATACCTATAATTTAATAATCACAGCTAATTGCATTGTCATATTCTTCTTTAATAGTATTAGAAGGCAAAATGTAACATTATTCATCCTCCTTTTCATGTTTTCATTTTAAGATTAATTACTAAAAGATCTTCAGTGCATTAAATGCTGCTTAGAGACAGAATCACCCACATACTGCACTATGCTGTGCCTCCGAATTTCTGTAACAAGCCTTGCTGTCTCCTAACAGGCTGTATCATTCTTCCATCTCCCCCCTCTCACACGCCGCCCTAAATGAGCAGTAGTGAAAACTCAAGGGGAGAAAGTGAAAAGTTGCACAAACCCTTTGTTCTGGAAAACTGACTCTTTCACCCAGTTTTACATAAAAGATACAGGATGCAGCTTCATGACCTTTTTGGTATATTATTCAGTTCAGCACAAATAACTAATACAGAACCACCAAATGAGGCAATTTTTCACAGTAAACCCTCTTGCTTTTTAAAGGGGAAGTAAAAGCTTACCCATTCTGAAAGATGTTTTGTTTTGTTTGTTTCTATTGAATGCTCCTTGACTGTACAGCCCAAAAGGGCATTCCTATAGGAACTTAAAGGCAAAGTAAAAAGAACACAAACAAAAAAATGACATAAAAAGCCTTCCTTGAATTTGATTGATGCACTCTCATACTTGAAGTTCACTCACAGCTTTATGCTAGAAGGCCTGGGTCACTCTATCCAATCCTCTAATGAGACTGGGCATGAACACTTGCAGCTTTGTCGGCCTTGCTTTGATCAGAGGTTGGGAAACACTTCTGACTGATAGACTTCAGAATCAGATCTAAACAGAAAATAACATGCTCGATTTGGCTTCTGAAGGTGGGTTGAGCAAACCTTTGTGATGTATTGGAGCATTTGCTGAGTGTAAGTGCACGTGGTGTGTTTCCTATTTCTGTCGGCAAATACAAATTTTTCACTCAGCAGGCATAATCAGAGCTAACTCGAGAGGAGAAATAACAAAAACTCAACAGCCCTTAGCAACTCAGCATGGCATAGAGGGATTTAAGACTTTAGCATTTTATCTCCATCAGTATGAAAATGTATGAGGAAATCTGAACTTTGGAAGTGCAAATAAACACATTTAACACATTATAAACCACCTATTATACCAATGACTCCTGGGTCTTTTTCTTTGCTATTTTTTCCCTCATCAGACTCCCTTGTGATTTAATAAAGCAGGTTCACTAATTTGAGTTTCCACTAACAAGCATTTTACATTGACAGAGCCAGTTTATAAGTAAGAGATGAAGTATTCACAATGTACAGTTAGCACATTTAAATGGATAATGAAGGCAAAATGACATTCTGCATTTAACAACAGGAGATGCAGACAAGCAAAATATCTATTTTCCTTTTATTGGATGAGATATGAAACCAAGGTCCTGATCAATTGTGGCCAAGAAAGGTGTATTAGTCTAGGTGTCCTGATTAAATTCCATGTTAGCCAATTACATGCTGCCAAACTAAAATCCCCCAGTTTCCAGTAAAGAAATTAACTTAACTGCCTAAAAAATTATTGTGTAGAGTTGCTGGTGTAGAATGTCAGCTATATTTCATCCAGAGTTGGTTTCAACACAGGTGTGGGTGAAGTGACACAAATAAACACAGACCCCAGTCAGTAGCTCTGGCTACGCTCTACTTGGTTTGGCCAGCAGGGAGGTTTTTAGGTGGAGGGAGGGCAAAGGTGGCTGTGTGTGCCCTCGTGTCTAATGGGTGAAAATTCAACCCCCAGTACAAATTAGAGCATGCTAAGGGCCATTCTAACCTGCAACAGTTCAAGGGGCAATATGCTAGAGAAGGTTTGTTGGTGCGCATGCATCCTCCTCCCAGCCACAACCCGGCAAAGTCCCCTAGGCCAGATGGGCTGAGAGGGAGAGGCATATAACTGGCTATACTGATTTTACACCAACTGGGAATTCCCATAGGTAACAGGAATCCCCTGCTGTCCAGTTAGGGCAGCTTTATGGCCCCTTTGCATCACTGGACTGGTGTGAAAAGGTCAAGTACGAGCCAGGACCTGAACCACAATCTTTTGGGCAGTTTAGAATTTTTCTGGATGAAAGGCATCTCAATGTAAAGCATTGATTTTACACATGGTTAATTAACTATGTATTAAAGATTTTGAAAAAAATATATAGTCCCAAGACAAAGTTATGTCAGAGTTCCATAAGTTTTGCCATAGTGGGACAAGATTGTGAACCCTTAGTCACACTGATGAGCAGTTATTCACAGGAATAATTTCACCGACTACACTGGGACTATTTCACTGAGTGATTGCTCACCAGTTTGAGTAAGAGGTTCACAATTTGGTGTGATTTACTGTTGGAACAGAAGAACATTTTTATTAATGAGACTGATCTGTTTCAACACAGTTATGGGTGAAGTGATCCCAATAAACAGACCTGAGTCACAAGTTGGTGTTATGATATGGTGTGGTAGGTTTGGATAAGCGTATGTGACTTTTCAAGACTGTATTTTTAACTATATACATCATATTGTGTAGCACCTATGAATGCTAATAAAATATTATGGGTGAAATCCTGGTTTCATGGAAGTCGATAGTTTTGCCATTGACTTCAATGAAGCCAGGATTTCTCCCATAATTTTTTTTAGTGAGTAACATTGTAGTATATATTAGCTTTATATTGTGCTAGAAAGGGCTCTCTAGAATAAGAAAAGTGATTTATAATCTCCCAGTAATTAATGTGTACACACATGCACAGGAAGATGGGAAAGCAGAAGGAAGATTTTTTTTGCCTGGGTGAAATATGTGGTAGTGGACTATGAAAGGAATGGAAGAGGAAGACAGGAAGGTTTTTATCTACAATTAGGAACATCTAAAGCATTGAAAGTTTAACATGGGAAAGAGAGTCTACCTTTCCCACTCCACTTCCACTCCCACAAACCATTTTCTGTTCTCTCCCAGTCCACTGCACCCATCCCCATACCTTCTCCTATATCCTTTATCCCACTTTCACATCCCCTTCATCTACTCCCTCCAAACTCTAACTGTGTCCTGTCTCCATTCTATTCAGTCACTTCTCTTGCCTCCCCAAAGCTGCATTCTAAGACTGGATGTTACCATCACATGTCCTCAAAATTGTGTTAGATCTCTCAGTACCCACTAACCCCTTCAGTATATACTAGAAGGCCCTTCTCCTCAGCAAGACCACCACCACAACCACCAACATTTGGCATTCATGGCCAAGTCATTAATCATTACAAACATTTTAAAGAATGAAAGGAAAACCTTCATAATGCTGTACATTTAAAACGCCTTTTCTGATTTCCAGACTTCCCCCAAATACCCTACCTTTGTCTGAGATGCAAGATGGAAAGTTTTAGGAGAATTGTTTTCCTTTTAAGGAAATTAAGAGACACGGAGTTAAAAATCATGCTTCTAATGGGAAACTAACTTCAACCTTAACTATGGAGTGACTAACGTGATTTCATAATACAAAATATCAGTGAGAGATTGGAGAGTTCCATTAGTTTTCTACCAAGATTCACCCACAATCACAATAAGTACCATTCTACTTTTTGATTGCTTCCCCTGTTCCTGTTTGAAGAGCTGTTAGGATCAGTACTTATTTTCACTTCCCTGATAGCTGCTCTGTTACTTTCTACTATCAAGTCACACAAAAATATTTTTCTGAGTCGATCTTAGCCACTAATAATTTATAAAGAGCTTCAAATTGAAACCCATCATGGACCTTTCCGTAGGTATTAATGGCCAATCAGAACATTTTAAATAAATAGTTCAGAGTTCTTTTCCCTTCAAAGCATCCTAATGTTGATGATTGTATTTAACTTTGTGAAAATAAGTATCCTTCCAACTGTGAGTTCCCATAAGCATTCTGCAGCTCTTCTCTTCAATGTTTTATTCTTCCCCAGGTTTTTAAAGCCTGAGAGGAGTTTTCTTGTTTGGGGACTTCTAAAACTGTTCTATTAAATCACTGTATAGACAATTTGGCTTATCCTCTTTTTGTTCAGGTTCATCCTAACAGCATTTTATTATTGGTCATGAATTATGTCTAGAAATTATTTAACACTTAGCTGAGCTGTACAGGCTACATCCACTGACGTGATTCCTCACATATCCTGTTGGGTCATTAGCTATTACAGGCCACTAATGAAAAGTGTGATCTGGGAATGTGCCCTAGTAGACAGAGGAATGGATGGGAGTACAGAAGTCTGAGCAGTTATATAAGTGTATCATATGTATTGGAGCAAGTCACTTAACTTTTCTGTTACTCCTTTGTAAAATAAGTAAGATAGTTGCCCAGGGCAAAATTTTAAGAAGCACCCAAGGAACTTAGGTTCCTAAATCATGTTTGGAAATGGGACCTTGGCACTTTTGAAAATTTTACCCCTACTTCATGGGGGAGGAGGGTGTTATTAATTAATTAGCATTTGTAAAGTATTTTGAGTCCCTTACATGAAGGGCACTATTAAAGCATTAAAAAAATAATGACGACTTCGTTTAGTGTCCATAGCAACATTACAAAAATACACAGTTTAACCTGTAGGAATAAACTTGCCACTAAAACTGGTGAATCCTCCATCTAACAGCTCAGTGAAGGCAAGGTAGAACATAGTTCACAGTCTAAAAGAGGAAGAATGGTCTCATGGTTAAATTACTCATGTGGTACTCAGAAGACCTAAATTCACATCTTAGCTGTGTGCTGACTTTGTGTGACTCTGGGCAAGCTGTTTGGAGGAGATTTAAGTGCATGAGTCCAATAGACTTTCAACAGGCCTTTGACTCCTAAATCCATTAGGTGCCTTTGAAAGTCTTTGTGTGTCAGTTCCTGAATTGTAAAATGAGGACAATAACCCTTCCTCTTGCTAACTCTTTATCTGTCTTGTGTATTTAGACTGGAAACTCTTTGGAGAAGGGAATAATTCTTAAAATGCCTTTGAATGGTGCCTAACCCAATGGGGCCCTAGGCTTAGCTGGGGACTCTTGGTACTATCATAATAATAGTGAGTCCAACATTCCAATTCAAAATGGTGTAACTGAAAGAAGTCACTGATTTCAATAGAGTTGTACCCACATATGCCAGTGATGAATTTAGCCCCGGAGTTTGGAAATGGGCCTAAAGTCCAGCAATTGCTGAAACTTCAGAAAATTTACTAATTTATAAACTATTTTTAAAATTAGTGAATTTTAAAAGCCAGTATTGATCAACTCTGCAATACATTTAGAAATGAAGACGCCATAGGCTATTTACCTTTTTGACACTCTGGGACTCTCTCACCATTGATAGTATTTGTGATTTTAATACACAAAATTATTGTGGGGGGAGGGATAGCTCAGTGGTTTGAGCATTGGCCTGCTAAACCCAGGGTTATGAGTTCAATCCTTGAGGGGGCCACTTCAGGATCTGGGGCAAAATCAGTACTTGTTCCTGCTAGTGAAGGCAGGGGGCTGGACTCAATGACCTTTCAAGGTCCCTTCCAGTTCTAGAAGATAGGATATCTCCATTAATTTAATTTAAAATTATTCTACTCTGCAAATTTTTATAGACAGATATACACAGAGGGAGCCAGGTCTGAGGACATACTTAGGAACAGTGGCAAAAAACTGTATGTTAATTAGTAAAGATTGTTGTGACTTTCACCATAGAGTGCAAAGCATTTATGGTAAAGATAGAGTATATGTAGCAGCACAGCACAATCACTGTGCAAGATCTACCCATCCCTCTACAGACCTTTTGGGAGGAGGTGGGGGAAGGGTCCTTTCAAAGGATAATCCTCCTGCACTAGTGTTGGGATACACTCCTCCATTGCAACACCAAACTAGCTTGCTTTTCTGCAGCCTAGGACTTCAAAGGGTGTGAATGTCTTTGAAGGAGCTCCCCACTCCCGCACGCACACCAGTAGCTGGGAGCCACCACTCCCTTGTAGTTCCAGCCTAGCTTGCCACAGACCTAGATGCAACTGTGAGTCACTTTACAAGGGACCCTAACAAACAAACAACAGCATATTTTGATACTATGTGACAGCACGAAACTTTGTATATGAAATATTATAGGTGCAATTTGTGAGGCCACCTTAAAAAAATCTGGCTCTAACTACATATAGCCATTTAATTTAGAGTCATAATTGTCTCTGTTAGAAAGTCAGCACTTGCTAACAGTTACCAAATACTAATACTGGAGACATCACACTTTGTTTTCTCAAGTAAATGTTGATTTGACCATGACTACTGTAATAGTTATCTGTATTAAGTTCTATTGGACTACACAAGTGGTTCCCTCCAATTCATCCATCATAAAACCAACTATTGCATGACACAATAGTACAATCCAGAATTATGAATGTACAGAAGACAATCATGGTGTGTGCACTACTGTAGTCATCTTGCTACACTGTAGGTAAATAAACTTGACACACAAAATCTCAGATCTCTCATCAACTTGTTCTTCTTCCAGTGTTTATTTGCAGCAGAATTCCCAAGCATTTTCATAAAAATGTGAATAGCAGTAGTAGTGCCAATTCTCCAATAGAATGATAATTTTGCTAAATAAGGTTTCATTGTCGTCTAAATAAGAAAAAAAAAAGATAAGTATTTCCTTTTATAAAACTGATTTTTTTGAAAGTCATTTGAGCCATTTTTAACTTCATCATGTTTGCTCTCTAAACAGCTTTCCCATTTTGATTGCTTCATTAACCAAAACTTCTCCAAATAGTACTCACTAGGTTCTAGGTCCAGTTTTCCATTAATGTAAATCCAGGTTTACAACTCTTGGGGTCATACTTAGTTTGTGAAATGTTTTGCTTTCTAATAATTGATTTATCTTTCTTTGCATCATTTTTTCCAGTGTCAAGTAGTATTTAATCTTTCTGATGTTCATACATTTGCTTATCTAGTTTTACAATTTCAAAGTAGAAAGAAAAAGATTCATATCCCAAAATTGTATTAATAGGAACACCTAGCATAGAGCAGGCACAATTTGTCCAGTTCATTATAAAATGATGCATCAGCAACGTAAGTAAATGAGAGAGAAAGAAAAATAAGATCTCCCCACCCCTGCTATATATGGTATTTTCCTTCTCAAGCAGCAGGGAGAAACAAGAACTGGGAGAGGAGAGAAGGGTTAGTGACACAGCAGTAAGAAGATCCTGTCCAAAGAGAAACTAATAGCACTTAAAAATAATGGGTCAAATTCTCATTTTAGTTACAGTGGTGCCACTCCATTGAAGTCAGTGGGGATTCACTGATAAAATAGAGAAAAATGTGGCCTAATATGTTGTAATTAAATAATGCTGGTTTCTGTCTCCTGTGGAAACTGTCACCTTCTTCCACATGGTGATTCTCCCTAGTGTTCAGATTTCAGCCAGTATTATTTATTTGTTGATATTTAAAATTTAGCCTTAGTGATTAAGTATTTTTACTTTTATTTTCTTACAAATATCCAACCTGGAATCTGGTGGCAATTCAAAATGGGTCACCATCCCACTGACTGGGAACAACTGAAGATTTAACCAAGATATACTAGATGGCTTATGGCTCTACATGCTAGTCGTTGTCTGTCTGTATGCATGTTGTGGCCTGTTCTTCCTTCCAAATTCATTCTCTTTAATGTTTTATCTTTTGAATGGGTCTATTCAGATGGATACTGCTATCATAGTAGTATCTGGATATATTAGATGTGGACAACAAAGAACTTATATTTGCACTACATGTAAACTTTTTCTTATCCCTCTTATAATCATCCATTTGATATGCTCCTTTCCTGAAACACTAGAATCATAGGAATTCCCAGACTGGATCAGTGTAGTGGTATTCTGTCTCCAATAGTCAATTATATAGGTTTCAAAGGAAGATGCAAGAAATCTCAAGATAGACAATTCTGGAAGAGCATACCAATTGGGTGATTTTTTTCCTAAACTCCTGAGTTAGTGGTTGGCATAAGTCCTGAAGCATGATGGTTTATATCTCTTACATTATTTGCAACAGGTTACACAACTTTAAATAGACTCATAGACTTTAAGGTCAGAAGGGACCATTATGATCATCTGGTCTGACCCCCTGCATGCTGCAGGCCACAAAACCGTCCCTACCCCTTCCCTTGACTCTGCTGTTGAAGTCCCCAAATCCTGTGTTTTAGTGACTTCAATTGGCAGAGAACCCTCCTGCTAGCGATCCCTGCCCCATGCTGCGGAGGAAGGCAAAAAACCTCCAGGGCCTCAGCCAATCTACCCTGGAGGAAAATTCCTTGCCGACCCCAAATATGGCGATCAGTAAGACCCCGAGCATGTAGGCAAGAGTCTCCAGCCTGACCCCTGTTAGCCATTATACTATTTACCTGCCATTGCTTGGTATTCCTTGGTTAATATGTTTTACCATTAACAAGTTTATTCCCTCCATAAACTTATCTAACTTAATCTTAAAACCAGACAGGTCCCTCGCCCCCACCGTTTCCCTCAGAAGGCCGTTCCAATATTTCACCCCTCTGACGGTCAGAAACCTTCGTCTAATTTCAAGCCTGAACTTCCCCACGGCCAGTTTATATCCATTCGTTCTCGTGTCCACATTAGTACTAAGCTGGAATAATTCCTCTCCCTCCCTTGTATTTATCCCTCTGATATATTTAAAGAGAGCAATCATGTCCCCCCTCAGCCTTCGTTTGGTCAGACTAAACAACCCAAGCTCCTCTAGTCTCCTTTCATACGACAGGTTTTCCATTCCTCTGATCTCCTAGTGGCCCTTCTCTGCACCCGTTCCAGTTTGAGTTCATCTTTTTTGAACATGGGAGACCAGAACTGCACACAGTACTCCAAATGAGGTCTCACCAACGCCTTATATAACGGAAGCAGCACCTCCTTATCCCTACTAGATATACCTCGCCTAATGCATCCCAAGACCGCATTGGCTTTTTTCACCGCCACGTCACATTGTCGACTCATAGTCATCCTGCGGTCTACAAGGACCCCTAGGTCCTTCTCCTCTTCCGTTACTTCTAACCAATGCGTCCCCAGCTTATAACTAAAATTGTTGTTAGTCATCCCTAAATGCATCACCTTACACTTTTCACTATTAAATTTCATCCTATTGCTGATACTCCAATTCACAAGCTCATTCAAGTCTCTCTGCAGAATATCCCTATCCTCCTCCGAATTGGCAACGCCTCCCACCTTGGTATCATCCGCAAACTTTATCAGTCCACTCCTGCAGTCGGTTCCGAGGTCAGTTATAAATAGATTAAATAAAATGGGTCCCAAAACCGAACCTTGAGGAACTCCACTGGTAACCTCCCTCCAACCTGACAGTTCACCCTTCAATACGACCCGCTGCATTCTCCCCATTAACCAATTCCTTATCCACCTCTGGATTTTCATATCAATCCCCATCTTTTCCAGTTTAACCAATAATTCCTCATAGGGTACAGTATCAAACGCTTTACTGAAATCCAGGTATATTAGGTCCACCGCATTTCCCTTATCTAATAAGTCCGTTACTTTCTCGAAGAAGGAGATCAGATTCGTTTGGCACGATCTGCCCTTCGTAAAACCATGTTGTAATTTATCGCAATTGCCATTAACCTCAAGGTCCTCAACTAGTTTCTCTTTCAGAATTTTCTCCAGCACCTTGCACACTACAGATGTTAAACTAACAGGCCTGTAGTTACCCGGATCACTTTTTTTCCCTTTCTTGAAAATAGGAACCACATTAGCTATTCTCCAGTCTAACAGAACCACCCCCGAGTTTACAGATTCATTAAATATTATCGCTAATGGGCCTGCTATTTCCTGCGCCAATTCCTTCAATATTCTCGGATGAAGATCGTCCGGTCCTCCCGACTTAGCCCCATTAAGGTGTTCAAATTTTGTTTCTACCTCGGATATGGTAATCCCCCATCCTGTATGCCCCTCTGTCACGGTGCTAGTATCCCTAATACCTTCACTGGCCTCATTAAACACCGATGCAAAATATTCGTTGAGATATTGCGCCATGCCTAGATTATCTTTAATCTCCTCTCCGGCTATAGTCTTCAGCGGTCCCACTTCTTCTTTCTTTGCTTTCTTCCTATTTATATGGCTGTAAAACCTCTTACTATTGCTTTTAATTCCCCTCGCTAGGTCCAACTCTACATGGCTTTTGGCCTTTCTCACTCTATCTCTACATTCTCTGACTTCACTAAGGTAAGTTTCCTTACTGATCCCTCCCCTCTTCCACTCTTTGTATGCTTTCTGTTTTTTCCTAATCGCCCCTTTGAGTCGGTCGCTCATCCAGCTCGGTCTAAATCTCTTGCTTAGTAATCTTTTTCCCTTTTTTGGGATACAGGCCTCTGACAGCTCATGCATCTTTAATTTAAAGTAATCCCAGGCATTATCTGCCTTTAGATCCCTTAATCCAATCCACTTCCCTTACCAGTCCCCTTAATTTGTTAAAATTAGCCTTTTTGAAATTATAAACCCTAGTCTTTGATTTAATTCTGTTACTCCTTCCATTTAGTTTAAACCGGATTAGCTCATGATCACTGGAGCCCAAGTTGTCCCCTACTATCACTTCCTCAACGAGGTCCTCACTACTCACCAAAATCAAATCTAAAATGGCCTCCCCCCTTGTCGGTTCAGCTACCATTTGATGAAGGAATTGATCAGCAAGCACATCTAGGAACATCTGAGCCCTATTATTGCTACTAGCGTTTGTTCCCCAATCTATATCCGGGAAGTTAAAGTCCCCCATAATTACACAGTTCCTATTAGTATTTACTTCTCTAAACACATTAAAATAGTTCTTTATCCATATCCTGGGTCGATCCCGGCAGTCTATAGCACACCCCAAGCACTATCCCTGGAGAGGCTCTAGTAGTCCTTTTACCCAGTGTGAGTATTGCCCAGACGGACTCCGTGTTATCTATTCCATCAACTATTATTTCTTTACAGCTTATCTCACTATTGACATACAATGCCACCCCGCCACCGTTACCTTAAATACATAAAACAACAGATTTATATGTATGACAAAATTAATAAGGCATCATTAATAGCCAACTGGAGAAAAAAACATGTTTTAAATAAGCCAATGACTTTCAATTTAGATAAGATTTAAGATCTTTGTGAGCAATATTGTAAACCTGAATAGATCCATGCTAGCATTCCCAAGAAAGCTGTGTCTGGCTAACTGGTCACCATGAGGCAGGGCCTTCATAGGAGGGAAGCTATAATAATAAAAATACTTACCTCTCATATAAAGAATAGAGGAAAGATGGAAAATCCTCTATAAAGACTCTTGAAGAAAGAAACCTGCACCCATGTTAGGTACCAGATCCATGCTTCCCTAATTCCTGCTAATCTTTTACCTTGCAGCTATAATATCAACATATAATTCTCTAGTAAATATATATTGAATTAGCACTGCCAGGGCCGGCTCCAGGCACCAGCCCACCAAGCTTGTGCTTGGGGTGGTACTTGGAGGGGGGCGGCGCGGTGCGGTGCTCCGCCTCTGGCCGCTGGGGCAAGCGGGGCCACGGCCGGGCACTCTGCCCTCCTCCCAGGGTTCCGGCCGCCCTCCCCCTCCGGCGCCCTCCCCTGCCGCGTGGAGGGGTTGGGGGGCGTCCGGAGGCTTTTTTGCCTGGGGCGGCAAAAAAGCCAGAGCCGGCCCTGAGCACTGCATACAAAGTAGTAAACAAATTGAAGAAGGAACAAAACGTGATTGTATCTTGTTTTAATTATTATATTTATTATTTAGGCTCCATTTATGCCACTTAGGCATGTTCCTGTTGGGGGCAATGACTAGCTGCACTGTCTCTGGGACAGTGCCAAGAGGAATTCTTCATTCCGTGCTACACCCTCCAGGGAATGCAGCATACTCTCTACTGCATCTCTTGTGAACTCCACTCGCAGCTGCATGGGCGGTCATGGAGTGCAGCCGATATGCAGGAGTGGAAAAGGAAGGTGGAGGGAAAAGTGATCCCACAAAGGATATTTCTACACTGCATCTGGGAGCATGCTCCTGGCCCAGGTAGAAAGATGCACACTAGCTCTGCTCGAGTAAGTGCACTAAAAATAGCAGTGTGGACACTGTGGTATGGGCTAGTCACCCGAGACCACCAGAGGAGCTGGGGGGGTAGCCTGTGTGACTGTCCATGCTACAGACCTGCGGGTGGCTATCTTACAACAGAAAAACTTCAAAAACAGACTCCAACGAGAGACTGCTGAGTTGGAATTGATATGCAAATTAGATACAATCAGTTTAGGATTGAATAAGGACTGGGAATGGCTGAGCCATGCTACTCTGAAACCTGTCATTATGCAAGGCACTGCATTTAGCCGTATGGAGTGGAAATCCATCAACTTCATGATAAAACTCGTACAGATACAGACAGACATCATCTTCCTTTCCAAATGCAAGCAGATGGACATCATACCAAAAGGACTAAAGGTAAAAAATCTATTACAATCTACATATCACACAGACTATGCTGAGAGACTGTGTCACACACTCTCAAAGAAACTGCGAAACCACCTGATCAGCATCCTATACAGCAAACAGGGAAAGATTAAGAATGAGCTCTCAAAACTGGATACTCTCATAAAAAGCCAACCTTCCACACAAACTTCCTCATGGATAGACTTTACAAAAACTAGACAATCCATTTACAACACAAACTTTGCCTCTCTACAAGGGAAAAAGGCCACTAAACTATCTAAACTGCTACATGCCACAAGGAGCCACAACAGTAGTTCCCTTAACCCACCCAACAATATTGTTAATCTTTCCAGCTATACTCTTAGCCCAGCAGAAGAGTCTGTCCTATCTCGGGGCCTCTCCTTTTGTCCCTCCAGACCCACGAACATGATACAGTTCTGCGGTGACCTAGAATCCTACTTTCCACGTCTCCGACTCAAAGAATATTTCCAACATACCTCTGAACAGCATACTAACCCTACCAGCACTACAAAAAAAAAAAAAAAAGGATTCTGCGTGGACTCCTCCAGACAGTAGAAACAACAGACTGGACTTCTACATAGATTGCTTCCGTCAACGTGCAAAGGCTGAAATTGTGTAAAAGCAACATCACTTGCCCCATAACCTCAGCCATGCTGAACACAACACCATCTACAGCCTCAGAAACAACTCTGACATCAGAATCAAAAAGGCTGACAAAGGAGGTGCTGTCGTCATCATGAATAAATTGGAATATGACCAAGAGGCTGCTAAGACAGCTCTCTAACACCACATTCTACAGGCCATTATCCTCTGATCCCACATGTGCCAGCAATGCCCCTCTGCCATGTACATTGGCCAAACCGGACAGTCTCTATGCAAAAGAATTAATGGACACAAATATGACATCAGGAATCATAATACTCAAAAGCCAGTGGGAAAACACTTTAACCTGTCTGGTCATTCAATGACAGACCTGCGGGTGGCTATCTTACAACAGAAAAACTTCAAAAACAGACTCCAATGAGAGACTGCTGAGCTGGAATTGATATGCAAATTAGATACAATCAATTTAGGATTGAATAAGGACTGGGAATTGCTGAGCTATTACAAACATTGAATCTATCTCCCCTTGTAAGTATTCTCACGCTTCTTATCAAACTGTCTGTACTGGGCTATCTTGATTATCACTTCAAAAGTTTTTTTTCACTTACTTAATTGGCCTCTCAGAGTTGGTAAGACAACTCCCACCTGTTCATGCTCTCTGTATGTGTGTATATATATCTCCTCAATATATGTTCCATTCTATATGCATCCGAAGAAGTGGGCTGTAGCCCACGAAAACTTATGCTCTAATAAATTTGTTAGTCTCTAAGGTGCCACAAGTACTCCTGTTCTTTTTGCGGATACAGACTAACACGGCTGCTACTCTGAAACCTATCATTATCTACATTGCTATTTTTAGTGTACTAGCTCGAGCACAGCCAGTGAGCATCTGTCCACCCGGGCTTGGAGGCATGGTCCCAACTACACTGTAGACATACTAGAGCAGCCTGGAGTAATTTGATTTTTGGAATTAAAAGCTTGGTTTTCATCCCTGGAACTTTAGTTTTGCATACTCATAATTGCACTTGCACGTATATGAATAACACATTCCAGTTGCAAACCCATTCACATGCATTTAAATGATTCTAGTACCTCCACAGACACGTGTTAGAATGTGCACGAGCAAACCCCATTTCCCTGTATTGGATTTTGTGGGTACATGTTCTATCACCTGTGAATGTCTAGTGAGGAGAATTTAAAAGGCAATTGAAAGGCTTTGCACCTGGAAAGTGCATGAATATGCATTTGCACCATTGCACACATGTGAACAGGCTGGCTAGAGTTTGGCCCCTAGTGTTATTTCATTTGGAACAAAATTATAGTACTAGTAAAAAAGATTTATGGTTATATTGTAAAGTTTTGAACATTTCAATCACCAACAAGTGTAAAAAAGTGAAACCTTTTCTATGAAAAATAAAAACAATGTGATGTTTGTGTGACAGTTATATAAAATTCTATAAAAGAACATGCAATAAATACATATTAACATTTTTGTACTAAAGGATTTGCGCAAATTCTAGCATAAACAGGTGAGATTTTTTAATTAAGAGTCTATGAACGTGCAATAGGCAAAACAAGCACAAAGTCATTAAAACACAGAGTAGAGGACAAAAAGAAGTGTGTTTTCCTATCTCAGACAAGCGTCAGATACAAATAACTGCTCTCCACATACAAACGTTTCTGACTCAGAGGGAAAAAAAGCAAAGGTCTAACTGCCATGTAAACTCATTTTAAATGTCATGTTTTATTAGAACCCAATAAGTGGAATGTCTGTTTTCCCCCTTTGGTTGAGCCATCAAATTTGTCAAAATTTTATGATAATTCATTCCATCATTCCTCAGACATTTAAATGACAGACAGTCCTTGGGAAAAAAAAATCCCTGTAATCCTACTCTTCATGTTAAACTGCCTCCAGAGAGGTTTTTGAAATATACCACATCATCATAGAAGCTAAGCCTAAACTTCCCAATTCTACTTATGATTTGCTGCCTTTTGGAAAATGACAATAAATTGGCTCTCTACTATTCTTGACCTCTTGACTTCTGAACCGTAGCTGCCCAAGCCTTAACTTTGCTTGTTTAAGTCAGTAGCTTTAGTATCATTCTGATCCTCTCCCAGAGGGTCTGGAGATTTAACTCTCCTGAACGGTTAAGCTCCCCCTCTAGTGTTCAGTGCTCATCACATTATTCCTCTGAGTAAGAAAGAGAGATGCCACTTTGGAGCCTCTCACAGAGATAGATCTGGATTGCTACCCATTTATAGATCTTGAATATAAGGGCATGAAGACAAAAGGTGAATAGAGTTCTAGAAACCTATTCTTACTTGGCTTCTTTTCCTGTCAACTTTATAAGTTGAATCATAAAATAACAATGGAGATGCTATTGTGCAATCAGTTTGAAGTGATGCCTGATCTTAGACAGTAACTAGATGGCAGACAGTATAGCTGAACTGGCAATGTGAGTTTAGAAATCAGAGGATGACCTAATACCCCTTGGCTTGTACATGAGTGAATAAGTTCACATTGGAAACCAAGACACAGAAGTTCTTAGTTTAGGGGCCAGTTAGCAATCACAGTGAAGTGGGGGCTTCTATGATCGCTTTCCTTAGTAAGTCTTGAAGATACTCCTCTTGTCATTTCAGATTGATAGTGTGTATGTGTATATATAGATAGATATATAGATATAACACACCCACCCACCATATATAGATCTGCACGCTCAGTGAGGCTTAGAATTTACTTAGATGAAACAAAAGCCAAAAGGAATATTAGTAATAGTTTTAAAATCGGGGTTCTTGAAAGGTTAAAAGTTCAATCTCTTTTGTCAAATGTAATCTTGAGCCCTCAGCTAGACACAATCCTGAATTTACTGAGCAGTGAAAACATGTAAAACCAAAGCTAGTGCTTCAGATAGATACATCAACATATCACCCTGCAAGTCTGTTAATTTTATTTTTAAAGGCACTTCTTTTTTTCCGGAGAGTTAAACTAATGGTTCTAAAAGCAAAAAATAGAATATATAATATTGCTGAAAGAGTCAAAGTACAGATGCATATATGCAACACCAAATTATGTCATGGTTTCCCAGCAGTCTGTACTAATTTGAATAGCTTTTCTAAATGGACTCATCTACCTGTCTCATTTAAATACACACATATATTGTATTTATTGTAGTTTCAACAGCTTTAATATAATTTAAATTACCTATGTCTGATTTAAATCACACAATTTAAAATAATATATTTTTAAAGAGTCTCTCTGCCCCAAAAGTGACTGTTGGAAACTGAGGCCTGAAACACACATTTGACAAGACCTGGTGGGAAAAATGTCAATGGAACAGTTTTCTGTCAGAGAATGCACTGCTGTGAAAATCAAAAACACTTTGGGAAATCGTATCAGTTTTGTCAAAATTTTGGTTTGGAAGAAAAAGAAAAAAAAAAGTTTTAAAAAATGTAAAAACATCCCATTTTGATATTTTCAGAATGAAAGTGTGATTTTTTTCCTTTCAAAATGACTGTTTCGATTTTTTTGTTTGCATTATAATTAAATTAAAGCAAAGCATTTCAATTTTATCTCAACAAAATATTTTGACCGATCCAAATTTTCTTTTATGCAAAATTTTGGAGTTTTGTTCTGAATCTGAACAAAAACAAATATTGAAATCTTGAGTTCCTCTGCAAAGGAAATATTGGGTATGGAGCTGTATGGAGGACAACTTCATCCTCTGTGCAGCTTTAAACCTTATATTTCCTTAGCAAAATGCTTCCATTATTTAAATCAGAAAATAATTTCAGAAAGAAAACAATTATTTACCAGCTTCTAGAAGCTGTTCATTCCAGCAGCGTGTCAGCACAGTGCTGTATCCAGAATTTATTTAGACATAGATGCAAGCTAGTCTTGTCTTAATTCATGTCTAATTGTATCTCATGTACTTCTAGCCAAAATGGACAAAGCTTCTAGACTTCATTTTAGCCTCTGTTCAGTCACTGAGAAATTACTGAAAAAAAATGCAAATACAAAATTTATTTCCTGCTGTACAAATAAAGCTTTTAGATGGTGGTAGTTTTTGGGGAGTTGAGGCAGGCAAAATACATAACTGGGAAGCATCATTTTCAACTGTCTTCATTCTGTGTAGCAGTCACGGATGGCCAAAAACCTGAAATAGATTCATCACTGGCTAATGAGGAAAATCAAATCCTCCATGTCAGAGAAAAGGGAGATGTTTTACTTACATATCCTGATTCCAAATATTCAAAGTTCAACAACATTTGATCTGCAAAGAATAAGATCTAACTCAAATGTATTTTAATTCCTTTGCACTCACTCACAATGAAGGTGCCCCTTACTTTCCTGCCAAGGTTAACCACGGTGCCAGCATAAAAGGGGAAAGTGCCATGCCTGCAGAAGGGCTGACAAAGCTTACTCTCCACCCTAAAGCAAGAGGGAAGCAGGAACCAGATTGTGAGCAGAATGGTTTTATTATGTGAGGTTGGGCAGGGTGCTGAGAGGCCTCAGAGAGCCTCTGCTCACCCTGCACACGGGGGGGTGGGGGGTGGGAGAGGGGTGGTTTGAGGGGGAGAAGAGGGAAGACATGAGCACATATGGGATGGGCTATATATAGGGGGGAAAAGAGAGAATACTTACCTTCCCCTTGAATTCTGGTCATTCCGAACAGTAAGAGTCGGAGGAGAACAATAAAGATGATTAGAGACATGGAAAAACTAGCATGTGAAGAGAGATTTAAAAAAAAAATAGTGCTATGTTGTTTAGATAGAAGATGAATAAGAAGAGACTTGATAAAGGGATATAAACAAGCAAATGGTAGGCACGACTCTCTCAAAAGACCAAGATGCCAAATGAAACTAAAGGCAACAACATTAAAACTGCTAATAGGAATACTTTTTATCACTGATGAGTCAGTGAAACTCACAGCCACAAGGAACTGAAGCTCAGAGATTCCCAAAGAGGATCATGTCTGTGGTATGACTAATAAAATCATCTCAAGTTAATAAATAAGATTAAAATGCATAAAGGGATATAAAACTCTAATGTCTCAGGGAAAAAGTGAGCCAAAAACTGCATAAATTAGGAATAAGCTTCCTCCATGAGCAAGTCATTTCATAATTGTCCATTATGGAGGTACTCAGCACTAGGAACTGGCCACTGGATACAGGAATCGATGGACCCTTGGCGTGATCTGGAATGGCATTTTCTATGTTCTTATGTTCCTCTCAGATTCCTAAGAATAGTTACATTACACCTTTCTTTGGGAGAGACTTTCAGCCTTCCACATCAAATCATCACCCAAATAAATCACTTTTGACTGGACAAAGGCACATTTCTCCTTTTTCACTCAGAAGTCACATCTTGTTAAATATTTCAACAGACTTCAGGTCTCTCAAATTATCTCTCTCATTTACACCTGTAATGACTATATCATCCAGATATCTGGTTAGAGCATATATAATGATATAATAATATTAAATCTGTTGTACATGTGGTTTACACTGATCGTCTGGGAACTAACGGCTTCACATGATCTGTCATGCAATGCTTTAACTATATATTTCTTTATCTATAATCAAAATTACATTTTCTTCCCATTTTCTTTAAATTCACTAGGTATTCAGAAAACATTTCCCTTTCACATTAATTTCTCATGTGTAGATTCCTTATTACATTATAGTGGGCTCCGAGTACATAATAACTTCTTAGAACTTAAATTAAATCCTAAAGTCATTTCTGGCTTGTTTTTTGGGGTGATGACATCTGCTAATGCTCTGTGAACTTTTCTTTCTACTAAAGTAAAATATATCTGACATACGATTCCCATTAATGTGTCTGAGCTTCGTCTATGTATTTAAAAATAGATATTAAGGCTGTATAACAAGAGCAATATCTTTTTTCTTCCTTCACACTTCACAGGAGAAATTGTTTGATTCATTGATAGTCATATTTTTGCCTGTTTTGTTTAGGATGTCCAGATAGAAAGTGTGAAAAATTGGGATGGGGTGGAGGATAGTAGGCACCCATATAGAAAAAGCCCTGAATATCGGGACTGTCACTGTAAAATTGGGATATCTGGTCACCCTAGTTTTGTTGCATGTGGCTGTGTGCATGTGTACTGTGTATTGTGACAAAGTTCCTCCTCTATCTTGGTGGGTCCTGCGCTTATTGGCAGATTTTCTTGCCTCAGAGATTCACCATGTAGGTTGGGGAACAGCCCGGAGACCTTCCCCTCTGGAAGAACACACAATCTAGGTCAATTGGGAGGTTTGGGGGGAACCTGGGCCCGCCCTCTACTCCGGGTTCCAGCCTAGGGCCCTGGGGACTGCAGCTGTCTATAGTGCCTCCTGTAACAGCTGCATGACAGCTACAACTCCCTGGGCTACTTCCCCATGGCCTCCTCCAAACACCTTCCTTATTCTCACCACAGGACCTTCCTCCTGTTGTCTGATAACGCTTGTGCTCCTCAGTCCTCCAGCAGCACACCCGCTCACTCTCAGCTCCTCACACCTCTTGCTCCCAGCTCCTCACACTCGCACCACAAACTGAAGTGAGCTCCTTTTTAAAACCCAGGTGTCCTAATTAGCCTGCCTTAATTGGTTCTAGCACGTTCCTGATTACTCTAGTGCAGCCCCTGCTCTGATCACTCAGGGAACAGAAAACTACTCATCCAGTGACCAGTATATTTGCCCTTTACCAGACTCCTGTACCCCACTGGTCTGGGTCTGTCACAGTATCTATGAGGAATAGATTTTCTCAATAAAAGAAATGAGAAAGCTCATCTTGGTCCAAGAGAGGGCTTTTGTGTTTAATTCTGAAGTGGTCAGTTCTGTGGCCATTCTTACGCCTTGCAGGAGTGAATGCTATAGTTTATGTCTAGCTCCTGGGATATGTGTTTCTCCTCCACTCTCAAGCCTCCCCCTATTCATCAACAATTACACTGAGCAGCTCTCATGAAAGGTGATGGAAATAGAGCCTTTCTCGAGTATTGGGAAAGAGACCTTGAATCAGGCTCTGTATTCAATGGAGAGCCTGTGCATAAAGTGAAGCACAGAAGTGATATACTCATAGTAACCTGTGCCGTTAAACGGATGAGCTGCTGCGTTTTTTTAAAACCAGTTAGAGTTTTTTCAGGCTATGTGGCTTCATTTCTAGATATAATGAGTTGCAATAATACTATTATGTTTTTCTTCCTCTCTAATTTTGTTAGCAAGTAAATGCTGATCAAGCCGATATACATAAGCACCAAAGCTATCCAATTTACATTAACATGAAAATCCTCAGTTACAAACAGCACTTTATTGTAACAGTTCTCTCTCTGGAAATTCACTGTTTTCCTTCTTGTGGCTCTTACCAGCATGATTCTTCAGAGAATCAATCAAAACAGCTTTTACCAGTGCAAATCAATCACATCCTCATGCCAAATATTGCCTGTTGTGTACTGAAGAATTATGAAGCCCCTATTTGGATTTCCTTAACATGTTTACCTTTCATTTAACACAGAAAGATTTTCAAATAGTTTAGAGGGCAAACACACATCCATCTGCGTTAGCAGCTTCTAGAAGCTACTACTTCTCAGCTATCAGTTTCCAGACCAGTTTTTCAGCAGATCTCTCTCCAGATTCTGACACTAGGTGCTGGCTGGAAAATTAATTGTAAAAATGAACCTTTTGTGCTTTTCTAGGAGCCAATAGGAACATAACTGTTCAGAGAAGGAAATTCAGAGACTCCAACAGTTTGGAATAAGATTTTAAATGGCCCTCGTATGGGTACAGGGGGAAGTGCTCAAGGAATTTTACTTTCTCTCCCCTGTGTGTGCTCTCCAAGGGTGCACTTCATCCCAAAGGAGCCAGGAAGGGGCAGAGAGAAAGTCATGCCATGACCCTACTCCACACTCCATTTCAGCATGTTGGGATGAATGATGGATTGAAGGGAGCAGTGGAAAAGGAGTATGACACTCCCAGCCTAACTTTTACTGTGGCTCTGCACCAGCCCTTATTTAGGGCAATGCATCATCAGTGATCTACAACCCATCCTGGACAATGATCCCTCACTTTCACAGACCTTGGGAGGCAGGCCAGTCCTCGCCCACAGACAACCTGCCAACCTGAAGCATATTCTCACCAGCAACCACACACCGCACCATAACAACTCTAACTCAGGAACCAACCCATGCAACAAACCTCGATGCCAACTCTGCCCACATATCTACACCAGCAACACCATCACAGGACCTAACCAGATCAGCTACAACATCACTGGTTCATTCACCTGCACGTCCACCAATGTTATATATGCCATCATATGCCAGCGATGCCCCTCTGCTAGGTACATTGGCCAAACTGGACGGTCACTACGCAAGAGGATAAATGGACACAAGTAAGATATCAGGAATGGCAAAATACAAAAACCTGTAGGAGAACACTTCAACCTCCCTGGCTACACAATAGCAGATGTAAAGGTAGTCATCTTACAGCAAAAAAACTTCAGGACTAGACTCCAAAGAGAAACTGCTGAGCTCCAGTTCATTTGCAAATTTGACACCATCAGATCAGGATTAAACAAAGACTGTGAATGGCTATCCAACTACAGAAGCAGTTTCTCCTCTCTTGGTGTTCACACCTCAACTGCTAGCAGAGCACCTCACCCTCCCTGATTGAACTAACCTCGTTATCTCCATACCGATTTATACCTGCCTCTGGAGATTTCCATTACTTGCATCTGAAGAAGTGAGGTTCTTACCCACGAAAGCTTATGCTCCCTATACTTCTGTTAGTCTTAAAGGTGCCACAGGACCCTCTGTTACTTTTTACAGATTCAGACTAACACGGCTACCCCTCTGATACTTGACACTTCAGTTTGAAACTTAAACTCTTATTGAAGGCCAGCCTTCTCATGCTCGGGCAATCATCTTGGGTGGAGAGACTGGGTGGCCAGAGGCCCCTGCATCATGTTCTTGGGCGTCTGGGTGAGGAGGCAATGGGACTTGGGGAGGAGGGTTGTTGGTTACATAGGGGCTGTAGTGGCGGTCTCTGCTCCTGCTACCTTTCCTGCAACTCAGCCATACGCTGGAGCATATCAGTTTGATGCTCCAGCAGCCAGAGCATTGACTCTTGCCTTTTGTCTGCAAGCTGACGCCACCTATCATCTTCAGCCCGCCACTTGCTCTGTTCAGCCCGCCACCTCTCTTCTCGTTCATATTGTGCTTTTCTGTAGTCTGACATTAACTGCCTCCACGCATTCTGCTGTGCTCTGTCAGCGTGGGAAGACATCTGGAGCTCCGAGAACATATCATCCCGAGTCCGCTGTTTTCTCCTTCTAATCTTCACTAGCCTCTGTGAAGGAGAAATGTTTGCAGCTGGTGGAGGAGAAGGGAGAGGTGGTTAAAAAAGACACATTTTAGAGAACAATGGGTACACTCTTTCATGTTAAATTTTGCTGTTCATATGACACAGCACATGTGATTTCGTTACAAGGTCGCATTTTTCCTCTTATATTGAGGGCCTGCCAGTTTGGTGTGAGAGATCACTCATGTAGTGCCAGGCAACAGATTTCGGCTTGCAGGCAGTCATGGTAAGCCACAGTCTTTTGGCTTTTTTAACCTTCTTAATATGTGGGAATGGTTTCAAACAGTAGTGCCCTCATTTCCGATACCAAGCACCCGTTGGGTTGGCCATTTAAAATGGGTTTGCAATGTAAAAAGAGGGGCTAGGGTTTCCGGGTTAACATGCAGCACAAACCCAACTAACCCCCCTCCCTCCCCACACCCAATTCTCGGGGATGATCACTTCACCCCTCCCCCCCACCACGTGGCTAACAGCGGGGAACATTTCTGTTCAGCAGAGCAGGAATGGGCACCTCTGAATGTCCCCTTAAAATCACCCCATTTCAACCAGGTGACCATAAATGATATCACTCTCCTGAGGATAGCAAAGAGCGATAAGGAATGGATGTTGTCTGCATGCCAGCAAACACCGGGACCATACGCTGCCATGCTTTGTTATGCAATGATTCCAGACTACGTGCTACTGGCCTGGCGTGGTAAAGTGTCCTACCATGGCGGACGGGATAAAGCAGCCTTCCCCAGAAACCTTTTGCAAAGGCTTTGGGAGTACATGAAGGAGAGCTTTCTGGAGATGTCCCTGGAGGATTTCCCCTCCATCCCCATTCATGTTAACATACTTTTCCAGTAGCTGTACTGGCCTTGATTGCCAGGGCAAATTAATCATTAATCATTAAACACGCTTGCTTTTAAATCATGTGTAATATTTACAAAGGTACACTCACCAGAGGTCCCTTGTGTGTCCTCAGGGTCTGGGAGCACGCCTTGGGTGAGTTCGGGGGTTACTGGTTCCAGGTCCAGGGTGATAAACATATCCTGGCTGTTGGGGAAACCGGTTTCTCCGCTTCCTTGCTGCTGTGAGCTATCTACATTATCTTCATCCTCATCTTCCTCGTACCCCGAACCCACTTCCCTGTGTGTTTCTCCATTGAAGGAGTCAAAGCACATGGCTGGGGTAGTGGTGGCTGCACCCCCTAGCATGGCATGCAGCTCCGCGTAGAAGCGACATGTTTGTGGCTCTGCCCTGGACCTTCCGTTTGCCTCTCTGGCTTTGTGGTAGGCTATTCTTAGCTCCTTAATTTTCACGCGGCAGTGCTGTGCGTCCCTGTTATGGCCTCTGTCCTTCATGGCCTTGGAGACCTTTTCTAATATTTTGCCATTTCGTTTACTGCTACGGGGTGCTAGCAGTGATTCATCTCCCCATATGGGGAGCAGATCCCGTACCTCCCGTTCGGTCCATGATGGAGCTCTTTTGCGATCCTGGGACTCCATCATGGTTACCTGTGCTGATGAGCTCTGCGTGGTCACCTGTGCTCTCCACGCTGGGCAAACAGGAAATGAAATTCAAACGTTCGCGGGGCTTTTCCTGTCTACCTGGTCAGTGCATCTGAGTTGAGAGTGCTGTCCAGAGCGGTCACAATGAAGCACTGTGGAATAGCTCCCGGAGGCCAATAACGTCGAATTCCGTTCACACTACCTCAATTCCGACCCGCTAAGGATGATTTTATTGCTAAAGTAAAGAAACCGGTTTAAAGGGCCCTTTAAGTCGAAAAAAGGGACTTAGCCATGTGAACGTGTCCAGGCTTAATTCGATTTAACGCTGCTAAATTCGACCTAAACTCGTAGTGTAGACCAGGCCTTAGTACCCATTATTGGTCATACATATGGAACACTATCATGGTGGTACATTAAGTAAAGGAAATTGAAAAAGTGAATTTAACTCTTTCCTCCTTGAGGGCTAGACAGTATCAGATAGGCATAGCCTTAAAACTGCAGTGTGTCCTTTTCCTTCCCTCCTCCCCCACCCATCCCAGACTACCTTCGCAATTATCCCCCTAGTTGTGTGATGAATTAATAAAGAATGCATGAATATTAAGTAACAATGACTTTATTGCCTCTGCAAGTGGTGCTCGACGGGGGGAGGGGAGGGTGGGGTGGTTGGTTTACAGGGAAGTAGAGTGAACTGGGTGGGGGGGGAGTGTTCATCAAGGAGAAACAAACAGAAGTTTCACACCGTAGCCTGGCCAGTCACAAAACTAGTTTTCAAAGCTTCTCTGATGTGCACCATGCCCTGCTGTGCTCTTCTAACCGCCCTGGTGTCTGGCTGCACGTAATCAGCGGCCAGGCGATTTGCCTCAACATCCCATCCCGCCATAAATGTATCCCCCTTACTCTCACAGATATTGTGGAGCGCAAGCAGCAATAACAATGGGGATATTCTTTTCGCTGAGGTCTGAGCGAGTCAGTAAGCTGCGCCAGCGCGCTTTTAAACGTCCAAATGCACATTCCACCACCATTCGGCACTTGCTCAGCCTGTAGTTGAACAGGTCCTGACTACTGTCCAGGCTGCCTGTGTTCGGCTTCATGAGCCATGGCATTAAGGGGTAGGCTGGGTCCCCAGGGATCACGATAGGCATTTCAACATCCCCAACGGTTATTTTCTGGTCCGTGAAGAAAGTCCCTTCCTCCAGCTTTCGAAACAGACCAGAGTGCCTGAAGACGCGAGCATCATGTACCTTTCCCAGCCATCCCACGTTGATGTTGGTGAAACGTCCCTTGTGATCCACCAGGGCTTGCAGCAGCATTGAAAAGTACCCCTTGCGGTTTATGTACTCGGTGGCTTGGTGTTCCAGTGACAAGATAGGGATATGGGTTCCGTCTATCGCCCCACCACAGTTTGGGAATCCCATTGCAGCAAAGCCATCCACTATGGCCTGCACATTTCCCAGAGTCACTACCCTTGATATCAGCAGGTCTTTGATTGCCCTGGCAACTTGGATCACAGCAGCCCCCACAGTAGATTTGCCCACTCCAAATTGATTCCTGACTAACCGGTAGCTGTCTGGCGTTGCAAGCTTCCACGGGGCTATCGCCACTCGCTTCTCAACTGTGAGGGCTGCTCTCATCCTGGTATTCTGGTGCTTCAGGACAGGGGAAAGGAAGTCACAAAGTTCCATGAAAGTGCCCTTACGCATGTGAAATTTTCGCAGCCACTGGGAATCGTCCCACACCTGCAACACGATGCGGTCCCACCAATCTATGCTTGTTTTCCGGGCTCAGAATCGGCGTTCCACGGCATGAACCTGCCCCAGGAACACCATGATTTGCACATTGCTGGGGCCTGTGCCTTGTGTGAGGTCTATGTCCATGTCAATTTCCTCATCACTCTCATCGCTGCGCTGCAATCGCCTCCTCGGCTGGTCCTGGTTTTGCCTTGGCATGTCCTGGCTCTGCATATACTACAGGACAATGCGCGTGGTGTTCATAGTGCTCATAATTGCCGCTGTGATCTGGCGCCTATGGCGTCTGGTCTGAAAAAAGGCGCAAAACTAGTATCTGACTGACTGAGGGAGGGAGGGAGGAAGGGGCGAGTGACAACATGGCGTACAGGTACAGGGAATTAAAATCAACAAAGGTGGCTGTGCATCAGGGAGAAACACAAACAACTGTCACACAGAATGGCCCCCCCAAAGATTGAACTCAAAACCCTGGGTTTAGCAGGCCGTTGATTTCACGGAGGGAGGGGGAAGCAAATGAATACAGAACAAATCTATTTTTTACATCTTAAGCTGGCAGGCAACAGTGCAGCATGACTGATAGCCGTCGGCATCCTCTGGGTGCTTGGCAGAAAATACTGGGCACTTGGCAGAAAATAGCATACTACAACTGATAGCCATCATCGTCATTGGGAAGGCAGCGATTCGGGGACTGTTTCAGCCACTGCAATACGACGACGATGGATACCAGTCATAATACACCATCTTCTACCAAAAGGCAAGGGGCTGCTGCTGTTTAGCAATGTAGCCCCACATCTGCCAGCCCCACGTCTGCCAGCACCCAGATTGCCGATGAAGGCTCCCAGTCATACTGCACCGTCTACTGCCAAAAGGCAATTAGCTGCTGCTGTGTAGCAATGCAGTACCACCAGCCTACCCCTTAATGGCATGGCTCATGAAGCCATACACAGATGACATATGGTGACGGTGAGCTGAGCTGAGCGGGCGTGGTATGTTGTCTGCACAGGTAACCCAGGTAAAAAGGCGCGAATCGATTGTCTGTCGTTGCTCTGACGGAAGGGGAGGTGCCTGACGACATGTACTCAGAACCCCCCGCAACACTGTTTTGCATCATTCAGGTACTGGGATCTCAACCCAGAATTCCAATGGGCAGCGGAGACTGCGGGAATTGTGGGATAGCTACCCATAGTGCAACACTCCGGAAGTCGACGCTAGCCTCGGTACTGTGGACACGGTCCGCCGACTTAATGCACTTATAGCATTTTATGTGGGGACACACACAATCGGCTGTATACAACCGATTTCTATAAAACCAGCTTCTATAAATTCGACCTAATTTCGTAGTGTAGACATACCCTAAGATCAGTTTGGTACTGGGAAATTTGACTCAAAAAGGAAATATAAAGATTTGCCACTCCTCAAGGTTTAGAATTCCTTACACGTTCTTCTACTTCTCAAGCTAGTAGAAGGTACATAACATTTGGGAACCTACACTCTCTAAAATTAACTCTGGTTTTGTTCTCATATGCACAGGGCATTCTTCCAACAATGCTAGAGGGGATTACATCCCTGATAGATATGTTCCTGACTGAAGTACGCTGTAATTTGCAGACAATTTTGAGAAATGATTTTGCTCCACGAATGGTTATAAAATGCTTAATGGAGCTTCCTTTTTTTGTGAAGTTAACTTGCTGTTACCGGATCCTGGTACAGGGTTCATATTTAAGGATGAGAAAGATATGGGTATTAGGTTTAAAGTAGATATTTGCAAGCCATGCCTAAGTAATTGGGTTTTTTGTTTTAATTTCTTTTAAATTCTGAAAATGAATTTAGTGCCTGTGAAAAATGCTGGATTGACAGCTCCAGAGACTCAAGGCCTATGTTCTATTTATCCACAGAACAAGTAACACACAGGCAGTGAAAACGTAAGGTTTCCCATCCCTGTTTTTGATGTGCTTCAACCTTGTTCAGGAAGAACCAACTCCAGGTGGAAGAAGGGAGTTCATTCTCTGTGCTCATTCAGTCCTTAACTCATTTGCAGAGGTGGCCAGCAAGGATGCAAGCTGTACTAGTGGATGTTGTGAAAATGCACTGATAATATGTTCTACATTGGCCATTGAACATCCTGTATTAGGGATAGTGACTTCAACTCAAACAAGTGATCTAAAATTAAGTCTAGTTGCCTTTACAGCAAATACCAGAAAATAATGTTTCCATTCATTGCAATGGATCAAATTGCAATGGATCAAATTTACAATTGACATTGTAAAATAGTAATGCTCCCAATTCTCCGCTGCTGCTAAGGAACTCACAGCACAATTCAGTTGAGTGTGGGAGGTCAAGCTGCCTTTGTTGCTTCATTGATCCCAGGACTGGCTGGTCATCCAGCTGCCAGTAGTCCAGCTGGAGATTGACCGGAAGCAGCTATGGATTTTAGTGAGGAGGCATAGGAGCCATAACAACAGTTGTAGGACATTGGAGGATCCCCGAAATTGGCAAGACCACTAATAGAAGTGAGGAAGTAGTCGTCTCTGTGCCCATAACATCTTGAGCTTTCTCAGAATGCCCCTCAAGCTCCTAAACACTGAAGGCCCAATTCTGCCCTCAGTTACACCAGTGATATTCTCTTTGAAACAAATGGGAGCTGATGCCAAAGACCAACTTGCACCCACAATGCGTGCCCCAAACCCTCAAAATATGTAGCAAAGGACTAAAATTCTGAGTGGTTATTTTTTACCATGCATACACACAATTGCAGGGGCACACACATATTGCAGTTTCCTTACTGCAGCAAAATTACAAAGCCATATACATTTGGTATTGTTTAGTCATCCTAGTTTTTACAGTGCAACGATTACTAAATTTGTGTGTTTTTTTTTCCCCTCAGATTTCTATTAGCTCCAAACCAGAATCCTGAATGCGCTTTAACCCAGGGCACTCACAGCTCACCCTGACTGGCTGCTGCCACCAGGTTCTTTCTTCTAACCTTCCAGCTACTTTTGCTGAGACTGCCAACAGATGAACCAAATGAGGCTAATTGTGATGGTAGTTTGTATAATGCTAGCAACTGTTTACTATGAATTGGACTGGATTTGAGACCAGAAAAGCATCTCACTGAGCACTTGTAGGTGGCAATGATCAGATGCTATTGAAATGGATTCTGAAATTATATAGATTGTGAGGCAAGCTGAACACATTCAAATGCCATGACCAGCAGAAACATATTTTACTACTTTTTTAGGTCTAGTCTACACTACAAAGTTAGGTCAATGTAAGTCCAGTTGTGTTAACATAATTAAGCATGTGTCCACACAAATTTTGTCTCCCTCCCACATAAGCAGCCTGTTATGGTGATACAGTAAGACAACCTCGTCAAGTGATGCAGAGTCATGGTTGACCTACTTAGGTTGAAGCAGTATGAGTGTGCACATTCCATTAATTGGTACACAGTCCTCCAGCAGCTGTCCCACAATGCACCTGTCCCCCGCAGTGGGGCCTGCTCTGTTCGCAGTTTTGAACTCCACTGCCTAGGGGTCACGGAGACTATAAGACTTCCCCCGCAAAGCCCCAATATTATTTTTGAAATGACTTTTCCTGATTGCCCACCTTGGCATGCACACCTAGCAGCACACCTTCATTGTGTGTGTCTGACTGCCCAAGCAACCACAACCACAGAGAGAGAGAGAGAGAGAGAGAGAGAGAAACTGCTAGATGCAGGCAAGAAATATTGTATCTCCTCGGCCTGTGAGGAGAAGATGCTGTGAAAGCACAGCTCTGGACCAGCTGTAGAAACATCAACCTCTATGAGAAAATTGCATGAGGGATGCTGGCAAAGGGGCCACAACAGGGATCAGCAGCAGTGCCATGTGAAAGTGAAGGAACTACACCAGGGATAACACAAAGCAATGGAGGGCAACAAGAAACCAGTCCTGCCCTGCAGTCCTGCTGCTTTCACATGAACTGCATGTCATACTTGGCGGTGACTCCAGCAGCATCGAGAGACCACTGTGCATATGTTGGAGGAGCCCAAGGTGGAGAGTCCTACCATGAACAGCAAAGAGAGGAAGAGTGGGAGATGCTGCAAGGGACTCAAGCCATGCTGAAAGCCAAGAACTATTTGAATCTCTATAGGTATCTAATCAGTCCCACCTGGTGAGCACAGATGAGCCTACTGATGAAGGGAGTTTGGGAAAGCGTGTATTTGCTTTATTCCTTATAATTCTTCCCCTCCCTCCCCGCCAAACTTTTCCTTTCCCTCAAACCAATTTCCCTCCTTCACTCACTCCTCCTTTCCTCCCCCATTTGTTTCCAATTTAAAAAAGGAAGCCAGCCCATCTGCAAGTTGATTTCAAAGATATTAATTTTTCATTGCTTTACTTAGAATCATAGAATATTAGGGTTGGAAGAGACTTCAGGAGATCATCTAGTCCAATCCCCTGTTCAAAGCAGGACCAACATCAACTAAATCATCCCAGCCAAGGCTTTGTCAAGCCGGGCCTTAAAAATCTTTAAGGATGGAGATTCCACCACCTCCCTAGGTAACCCATTCCAGTGCTTCACCACCATCCTAGTGAAACTGTGTTTCCTAATATCCATACTTGTATGTGAGGGGAAAAAATGTTAGGGAATACATTCTAAAAAGGGTAGTGTGGCAGTCCAGTTACACAATCCACATCAGATCAGTATCCTGTGCTCAGGCAGAGGAAGAACATACAGAGATAGCATTGGCATCCATTTTTCATTTCTTTGGCTTGTTGGGCTAGGCAGTGGGGGACATGTTTTGTCTGAGATCTCACTGAAACTTTCATGAAAATACTCTGCAAGCCTCTCCCAAAGATTTCCAGGGATGGCAGCCTTGTTTCTTCTCCTGTAATAGTAGACATTCTCATGCCACTCTGCAATGAATTCAGCTAGCATTGCTGAAGTAAACAAGCTAGCAGCATACTGGCCCAGGGAGATTATCCTTTATAATCTTCAGGAGTGGGATATAAGCCAAATTCACCTCTGCCTGTGAATATAGTGTCAATATATTCACTGCCATTTCCCTATACCCATACTCTTGGAGGAGGGGCTAAACTTTATAGCAACATGCAATGGCGTATCTGTCTGGTTTTATCAGTAGATTCTGGCACGATGGCCTTGAGGGGTCCCCATTCCATGCCCACTGAACATCTGCCCCTTATCAGGAGAAAGAAAAGCGCTAGTGAGGATATGTTCTGCAAGATCCTCCAAGCCACATTTGCCTTGGGACTGTGATCAAAGAACTTGGAGGGCCCTTGAAAATGCCAATGAGGAGAAGGACCAAGAATGAAGAGAGAGTAGTTGCTGCAGCACATAATTAGGTTGCTCAGGTAACAAAACACAAGTACTGCAGGCTCAAAGTTGCCAGAATCAGTAGCCTTTTCAATAATTGGAAGACTCCATGCTCAGTGCTCTCAATATCCCCAACGTATCATTGGGGGTATTGAGAGCACTGAGCATGGAGTAAATATGGTAAATATGGCACTTGTCCCTTATCACTCCACACTTGGGGACAAGAAGGAGAACCATAGCTACTAGTAAAACTAGTAGCCACAATGAACTACACTGAATGACTATTTACATACATGGACATAAATGTTTACTGTTTATTGTTTTCACTTCGTATCGTAAACTGTGGTTCACCTTCAACCGTTTTTTTAAAAAACCTTGTATGAGTTTATTTGCACTTTAATTTTGTTAACTGCTGTTTGTCACAGAATAAAGTTATTGGAAAGGCAGAGTATCTTTATTAGTTCACACCAAGCATTGCAGAATACATAGTAGGAGGCAAAGACCCATATAATGTATAATCTAAAGTACACAAGACAGACACTATTTCATGAAAGCAATGCAGAACTTGACTATTAAAATCTCTTTTAACGCCTCCCTCAGCTGCACAGCTCCACGGTTGGCTTTTCTAATAGCCCTTGTGTCTGGTTGTTCAAATGTAGCAGACAGCTGCTCAACCTCCATCTACCCTGGTGGCAGTTTCCCCCCACCCCATTCGCCTCATAGATATTACACAGTATACAACATGCAGCTATATCCATTAGGATGTTTTTGTCACTGATATCCGATCTAATGAGTAAAGAATACCAGCATCCCTTTCATCTACCAAAAGTACATTGGACAGTCATTCTGCACGGGCTGAGCTGGTGGTTGAATCTTTCCTTGGCTCGGTCAAGGTGGCCACTTAGTCAGGGAAGCAAGGGGGGATAGACTGGATCCCTCAGAATCACTATTGGCATTTTGACATTGCCAATGGTAATCCGCCAGTCAGGAAAGAACGTCCCTGCTTGCAGCTATTTGAAAAGTCTTGTGTTCTGAAAGACACAAGTATCAAGCACCTTCCCTGACCAGCCCACATTGATATTAGTAAAGCATCTCTGGTGATCCACTAACATTTGCATAAACGTAGAAAAGTAGCCCTTTCTGTTGATGGACTTTGTGGCAAGGTAGGCTCATGACAAAAAAGGGATATGCATTCCATCTATTGTCCCATCGCAGTTTGGGAACTCCACTGCTGCAAATCCATCCACTATTTCCTGTACATTAACAAGAGTCACAGTCCTATGTAGCAGGAGATATTTAATGGCCTTATATACTTGGAACTTAACGGTCCCCTCTGTGGATTTTTCAACTACAAAATGATTGCCTGCTCACTAGTAGCAATCCAGTGTTGCAAGTTTTCATGAATGTGATCGTCACTTGCTTCTCAACTATCAGTGCAGCTCTCATTTTGGTGTCCCTGCAGTGGATGACTGGAACAAGCATAGGCCCCAAGTTTTGAATCTGTCGGGGGGATGCTCCTCCCACCCCACTCTGCCCAGACCCCGCCCCACTTCAGCCCTTCCCCCAGTGCCCCACTCCCACCCTGCTTCTTTCCACCCCACCTCTTTCCTGCCCAGTTCTGTCCCCTCCCCTGAGCATGCTGCGCCCTTGCTCCTCCCCCATCCTCCCAGTGCCTTCTGATGCTGCGAAAGAGCTGATCCGTGGTGGGCGAGAGGTGTGGGGAAGGGGTGGGAGGCACTGATCGGGGGCTGCCAGTGGGTGCTCACTACCCACCATTTTTTCCCATTGGTGCTCCAGCCCAGGAGCATCCATGGAGTCGGCGCATATGGGAGCAAGCTTGGCACTCAGCCCCAAGAATGTGGCCTTTTGTATCTGAAAGTTCTGCAGCCACTGCTCATCATCCCAAACCTGCATCATAGTGCAATCCCAACAGTCTGTGCTCATTTCTCAGGCCCCAAAATGGCACTCCACTGTGTGGAGCTGCCCCGTGGATGCCAGCAACAACCTGGCACCTTTTTGGCTGTGTCTATTAACATCCAGTTATTGTGCTCGAACATCTCCACATTGTTGTCATTGCAATCCCAACTGTAGCAGTACTCCCTCAAGCTGTGCAAATACTAGAGAACATGCATCCTGGATTAGCAATGCACATGAGAATCGTGCTGAGCTTTGCAGGCTGCATGCTTCTGTCAGAAAGATGGTGGAGACTGAAAAGCACCACTCAGGACTATGGGAGTTTAAAAAAACTAGATAAACAGAACTAAAATTATGGGATGTGGAAAGTATTGTGTGACGTGGAAAGTGGCATAGAGTTAACTTAATACCTAGCTCCCAAGAATCCCTGAGAGATTTGCTACTATTCCACAAAGCATTGTGAAAATGTCTTACAGTATCCCATTGTGCCAGCTGGCAGCACGGGCACACTCGGATACCTACCGATGGTGCACCATTCTTTGCATCAATATAAGCACTCCTGGTGAGTATGTGCAGCACCTTCCCAAGCAGCCAAGTGTGAATGCGCCTGAACAACATAAAATCTTTTGTGGCTGTTATTTGTGTAGACCAAACTCTGTAGCATAGAGAAGGCCTCAATAAGGAGGTTGAACCTGCCATTGGCATCAAACACCTACAGTCCAGTACAAAAATACACACGTACACAGTATCAGGACCACCACTTCAATGACTTTCACATACAATTACTTTTGGAAATACCCCAGCACCACATAAAGATAGCACTTGCTGGATAGTTTGTGTTAGCAGATCATTTTAAAAACAAGGGGCCAAGTCCTCAGCTGGTGTAACTTGGTATAGCAAGATGTGACCTGATTTTTTTAAAGATGCCTTACTAACAAAATGTAACACAGCTCTTGTTTTCTTCTTGTGATTTTGGAAATTTTCCAAACAGAGCTTTAACTTCTGGTAACCTAGGCCAGGTCTTTCTAACAATGGAGGTGATGTCCCAGAGGTGAAGTGTTAATTTAAATGGAGCTGTGCTGATTTAGACCAGCTGAGAATCAGACCCACCCACTGTTTGAAATAATTTAACATTTGGTATTGTAAAGTGAACACAAACACTCAGTGAATCATGTGTGGAATTGTTCTGGTAAAATTAGACTTGAGTCAGGCTGCTTTGAATCAATCCCAGTCATAGCAGGGAGCTGAACACTGGGGACAACAAGTTATTATGGACACTTAAGACTTCAATGTACAGAAGAAGCTCACTAATCCACACTAATATCATGAAGGGGAAGAGGTATAGTGTGTATTGCTGAGGTTTGAGGACTAGCAAGTAACTGGAAGAAGGAACAGACTCATGAGAAATTATAACTACTGTAGCCATGTGTAGGGTATTACTGTGTCCCAGGAGAGGGTTTGGAAGATGATGTACGAATCGCCCGTTGGCCATATATGCCCAAGTGTTCAAAAGTGGTCACTGATTTCGGGCACTTGTTTCTGAGTGCCCAGCTTGAAACACTTTGAGCCTGATTTTTACAGGTGCAGAGCAGCATAGCTTCCATACATTTCAGCTGAAATTGTGTGTGTTCAGCATCTCTGAAAATCAGGTCTAAGGCATGTCAAGTTGGACACCAACTGAAATCCAAATTTGAATATTTGGTCCTTACTGTATGTAGGTCTTGGAGTCAAGCTTGTCAAAATATTTTGCACTTATCTTGTACTTTCCTTCTGGTCACAGAGTGGTTTCTAAATAGTAATAAAATAACCCTTGTAACACCCAGTAAGTGATTATCCCTATTGTACAGAGAGGGAAACTGAGGTACAGTGAAGTTAAGTAACTTAGCCAAAGTCACACATTGAGGTTATGTCTACACATCAAGCCGGAAGGTAATTCCCAACTCAAGGAGACATAGCTCTATTTGCTCTGATTAAACTAGCACACTAAAAATAGAGTGCAGCCAGGGTGATGCAAGTAGCAGGAGGGACTAATACGCAGTCCAAGGTGCTAGGTTCATACTCAGGCCCTTCCTGCCACTCACAGCTACACTCTCTTTTTAGCATGTTAGCTCGGTCACAGCTAGTATGGCTACATCTCCTCTAGCTGGAAATTACACCTTCCAGCTCAACAGGAAACATATCCTGAGACTGCGACAAAGGCAGGAATAGATAGAACCCCGAACTCCCAGATCTGTGCTATATCCACTAGATTACAATTAAAATGTAATGCAACCTGAAATAAATTCATAATTCAAGCTGGGATTTTTTTTTTTTTGGCGAAATAGTAAATTAAATACAAAATGCATTTTTCAGGGCACCAAAACTATTTGCAAATTCAGTAATTTCAGCTGAAAAAATCCTGAAAACAAGAATTCTGCAAATGTTGAAACAATTTGTTTAAAACAGTATTTTGGCATTTCAATTCTAACTGACAATTTTTAAACAAAATGTCATTTTGAATCAACATATGAACATTTTTTCAGTTTTTTGTTTCACAGGAGAGAGAGAGAAAAAAAAAGTGTCTCAGTTTAAAAAGACCCGATTGGGATGGAGGGCAGGAGGGGAAAGGGTAGCTTTTTTGGTTTAGCCACCAAATTGAAAAAAACAATTCATTCAGCATTATAATTACTTTTTCTTACTACAGCTAGGAAAATGAAAATACAATATGTCTCTACTTTTGTTATCTGGGACACACATTTTATGGACCGTACACCTACATTTTCCAGTCTACGTTTATATTTAATTTGCTGGTTTTGAATGCTAACTCTTCTAGTCCACCAAAAACAGATGTGGTGAAATCACTGAAGGGAGTTTTGACTTCAGTGCAGCCATGATCTTTAGGAACAACAGTAAAGATATGGTCTTTTTATGAATGCATTCAGAAAGGTGAGAATCATGAGGGAATTAATGGGAACATCTTTTTCAAAAACAGGTCTGCTTAGATTCCCTCAAAAATTGTTATTGACATTTAGACACTAACCTTACTGGCTCAGTTCAATGTCATAAAGTATTTTTCTGAAAGTCCATTAAAATACTATAAAAATATCATGAAGTAGAGTTTTGGAGAGAGAAAAGACCCTCTTAAAACCAGTTCATATACCTGTTGATGAAGAAAGTTAAAAGAGAAGTGTAACAGAGTGTGAAAAAGTGGCCAGGCATTAATTTCTACCATGTCACTTCATATGAACATTGTGTCCTTGGAATGTGTGCTAAGCTGTGAGGGTCACGGTGGCTGATTGACTTCAGAATTGGGTGTTACGTGAGGAAAGGTTACAAAAGTTGATCACTGTCTTCGTATAGAATGGAGGAAGAAAGTGACAATTTTAGTGCTGAAGAACCACCTTTAAAAATATATGTTGGTGACCTAATACTTTCAGATCATCAGCAGGAAGAAACTAAAATGAATTATTTGGATAGTTTATGTTTTTTAAAATATTTTTCAGAATGCCTGTTGGTCACTCCACTATACAATATATGCAGCAAGATGTTGAGATTCTCCACTTTGATACTAATGGTATACTGGAAATGTCTTAGAAAAGTACCCTGGGTAGAAATAAACTTGAGTATGCAGCCATTTCCAAGTCAACGTAAGTGAAAAAACAGTAACTTGAAATAAACAGAATTGCATAAGAAACACACATTTAAGTTATGGTGGAATTTTAAGGTCAACTTGTGTTTAAAATAGAATCAAAGCAGCATTAAAATCACTTACAGAAGACATCAGAGCACTGAAACTAGATTGCATAGGGAAATTGTTCTCCATTTCTTGGAGTCAGCATTAATACTGTTGCTGTTCCTAAATTACTTCTGAAGATTGCCATTTGTATTATAATGGAGTTGTTGTGAAAATATGGCTTACTACATAAAATTAGAGCTATTATACTGTTCCTTATGGTTCTGTGCTATAAAGAGTTTACTATGGCCATACAAGTTGTAGCAGATTCTGCCCTCTGCTGCCCCGTGCTTTGTTCTGCTATAGTTGTAGTCCATAGCACATTGGCACTGAGAATAAATGCAGACTCTAGGATCAAAATAGAATTATATATGTCTCCTAAATTCAATAACAAACTGTTGAATGCTGATTTTTTTTTTTTAAGGGAAGCTTTTTAGTATGCAAAAAGCTATCTGTGGATAGCTCTGAATATCAAGAGGAGGTCTGGAAGCAAACAAATAATCTGTACATACATCAATTAAACTACTAAAAGAAACAAAAACATTTCACCTTTTTTAAAAGGGAAAACAAAACCTTCAGTGTCATATTTACTAATTGAAGGGACTGGTGATTTATCCATGTGCCTATCACTAAAGGAGGGGAAAGAGCCAAACCAGAATATAATTTTATCCACTATGTTTATTTTTAGAATGAGATGTCAAACAAAACAAACTCATTTCTTTCATATAATATTGTGCTTAGTGTGTAAAACTAAAATCCTGCCATTCAACTCATGCATTCTCCTAAAGTAGTTATTTATTGCGATCAAACACCCTATTAAAAACCCTACCTCACTCCTCATAAATAAACCTGATTGATGATGTCCTTCAGACGCATTATAAAAGTTTTGGCAGGAGGGGAAAAAATGGGGGGGGGAGGGATTATAGAAACAAATGGATATTTCCTCTTTTTTAGCTTGTGATTATAAACTGCATTTTTTGTGTATTTAAAATTGTCTGCAAAAAACAGTAGGTCCAATTGCACAGATTTTTCCAGTGGTATCTGACGGGGGGAGTGAGGCAGTGGAGGGGGGAATCCCATTTTAAATGACACTTCGTTGTTGAATAACATCCCTTGCAATGTGACTGCTATACAATCTTGTTCTATTTATCAGTGTAAAATGCTTTTCTAGCTTATCAAAAATCATATTTTCCTCTTTCTGCTTCATTCATCAACAGAAATACCAGATAAACTAAACTGAAAATAAAATCAGTGTCAATTGGTTGAGCAGTAGAAAAAAACAGTGCCTTCTTTTTAAAGGAAGAAATCATCTGCATACACTTTGATTGCTGTCCCTGATTTTCCAGCTACGCGTTACATATGCCAATATGTGCCCATTTCTGAAAAATAACTAACCCTTTTGGTTTGTCCATTCTAAACTGAAACATCATGTTTGTACATAAACTACAGAATATATTTCTCTGTGACATTGATTTAGAAAACATTTTGATACACATGGTCAGCAGCAGGAAATTACGGAAGGATAGAGCAAAGAAACCAAATGGACCAGAGGCATAACTGATGTTCCACATTTTGGTAATATCTACATCATCACTTTTTTTAAAATAGTGCCGCATCTGAACCTTGATATTAATCTCCTTAGATTGTAAAGCCTTTTGGTAGAACAACAACATATACACATAATCATTTTTGTCTTATGACAACATGAAGTAATAATATGTTAAACTCTACTGCTCCTATTCATTTCAATGAAAGTCAGAGTCAATAAAAAGTCTTCATTTCAGCAGCGGCGGGAGAGGAAACAAAAGGACTTAATGAAATGATCTGTTTACAAAATGCTAAGTGAGGGTTCTCTCAGAAAAATGTATTAAATCCAATTCTGGTTTCCTAATGTTGTTTTGGAACGCTCTCTCCTACAGCTTCTGTGTCATCTTTGTAACTGCAGTGACATGACTTTTTAATTAAAAACATTGTAAAGAAAAAAATAACATTTTAACTTCCCCCCCCTTTAACTTTGCTATAGCATTTCTAAATAGCCCAGAAAAGATAAATCAAAGCCTGAACTGTAACCTTACACTTATATACTTGTTAAATGACTTTTTTACAGTGTGTTATTGCTAGCAATTGGATTGCTTTTAAACTAATGTTGTCTGGCGGGCAAAAGTGAGTGAAACCGCAAAGCCTGGAGGAACACTAATTACTTGTTTTAATTAGCAGCAACTTTCACTAGAGTATAATCTCCCTACAGGCCACTTTTCGGTAGGTGTGGAAAAAAACGATGTAGAAACAAACGAATAATCTCTTATTTGCCCCTAAATTAGAGCCATATTCTTATTCTAGTGTAGACATATCATTTTGCGCAAGCCTCTAAACCCTCAGGGAACAGGGCCTACAACGTAGGCTGCTCAATTCAAAGATCTTTAGCAATCAGCTGCACAATAGAGCCCCTTATTTTATGCTGCTACATCATAAAAGTGCTCCTTTTGTTACATTTCCATCCTTTAAAGGGTCTTAATCCTTTTCTTTTCAGGCCAGTCTATGGTAAATTCCACAGGGACATCCCATTCGCCACAAGGACTGAAATGGCCCACTCAGAAAGCAGCATGTGAAGCTTTGAGCCTTTTTTCCCCTGCCACTCTCCAGAGAACATTAAATCGTACTTTTCATTCCCTTCACCATAGGGGGAACCCCCTTAATGATGACAGAGAAAGAAAAATTCCATCACTCTGTCCTATGATACCATTCTGCTGTCAAGCAGGCATCTCCCTGGTCAGCGAATCAAACATGGCTTCCAGCAGGTGGATAGTGCAGAAGGTCACAGGCTGCAAAATAGGGAGGCTACACATCAGAGGAAACTCAGGTTCCCACAGCAAATTAAGTCATCTGTGAAACCTTTTCATTTACCAGTGACTAAATTTATTACCACTTTTAAGGTCCATAATGGCTTGAATGCAGATGTTCCTTATTGAGAGTATATGTAATTTTGTGAAGATATTATTGACCCAGGTTTTTTTTTATAACAGAGGATGCATAAATTTAAAGGGGGAAACTTTTCTCTTTTGATTATTTATAATAAAATATAACAATAAAATAGTAATATCTTAATTAAACATTGACTTGAGTTGTAAATATATGCCAAAGCTCACAGCATATGTAATTATATGCTATATTATATGTAAACACACACTCAAAGTATCCTTTTTGGTTCAATTGTTTAAGAAGAATGCTCTTTTTTTCTTAAGAAATAAATGGAATTAGTTATCCTGGGCTTGTGTTATTTTGATATTTAAGACAAGCAGATAGATCTGATTAAGTCACTGAGTACAATTTTGACATCTCAAATGTATACTTATGAGTTTGTCATTTATTCAACTGTATCTTCTGATCTCAAGGTTTGTTTTTACAGTTAAAATAAATATAGAAACTACACTTGCAACTAAGGAGGAGTATTTTATACTGAAAATGTTAATATTTGTGTGCAAATCTTTGATAATTGGAATTAAAAGGACAATTTTAAGGAGAATTCTCCAAGGATAAATGTGTTGTTTATTTATTATTTTTAATTATCACTTTAAAAGCAACTCCTTCATATATAATTTGCTGGTATGCATCATACCCATAACCAGCATATAACTGTTGGTCCAGCCCCATAAAACTGCCCAACAACCTGCTTTCCCAGGTTTGTAGGGTAACATCAGCATGAGTGACAATTCTCACTTCCAGATCAAACCATTCATGCCTGTATCTTGATTAATTTTGCCTACTGATACTAAGAAAAGCTTTTTTGAATACAGTTTGTATTTGTTTTTTCTCCTTTCTACAATTGTAAATCTGCACCTGGAAATCTACACATGAGAAACCTTTTGCAGCACCATACCTTTATCATATTTTGTCAGGTTAGAGCAGGGCAGTCACATTTTGTGGTACAATGTGATATGCACTTTGTATTATATCCCAAACATGAAGGGAGATAACTACTTTTGGTTAATAATAACAATAAGTAAGTAAAACAAAAACTAAAACTAAACAATGGCTAAAAGCAGAGATGTCCTGGAACAGAGCACAGTGGATGTTTACTTCTGGCATCTTTGGCCAGTGAGAAGTGTTACTCATCTCCAAACAACCATTTTACCACACTGGAAAGAAAACAGATTTAAGAAGAGGGACCTTCATTGAGCAAATTATATCTGTATGATCAGGCTGCCTGTTTTAGTGCTGGGAGATGGGAAACACTGATATGTGGGTAATATATGGGGGCAAAATTATAAATTCCTGGTAAAAACTGGAATTTATTTAAACACATTATTTAAGGGGCTGAGGCTGGGATGGTTTTTGGGTTGGTTTTGCTTTGTTTTTCTAAAGATAGGCATGTGTTATATTTCATTCTCTTGCTCTCTCTGTGTGCGCTGGCTCCAGCTAGCTGGTTGTCTGAAAGACTGGGACTGAGAGGGAGAGAGATTTGAATGAAAAAAGTAAACATTACAAACAAAGAATATAATTGAAAGGGGCTTTGTGAACAAGGGGTGTTGTCGCAGGCGAGAATGGTAGAGGGTGGGGCTGCCTGGGGCTCTTTGTTTCCACTCACAGTGGTGCTGCCTATAGTACTGCATTGTACTATGCAGGAATTTACCATCTCAGAAACAAGCTAATAGCTACCTCTACAAACAAAAACTATAAAGCTTAAATATTTATAGCTATTTATGTCCCTATTTTATTAATTAGTGGCCACCTCCTCTTCCAGGGCCTATTTTTTAATATGCACTATACTAATTGTCTGTTAGACTGCAGAATTCTACTTTTGAAGATTAGTGTGTAAGAAAGCTGCTATTTGGATGCTACACCACCAACGAAAAGATAACTTCACAATACTTATTTGTAATGTTTATAACTCAGCAACATGGGATTATTTTTTGTATATTTTTGTTTTTTATGTTTCCTGTAGAATTTGTTTCTGTCATAAATTTCTCGCTTGAACTGAGTAGAGTAGAAAGAGAAAAGAAGTGAGGTTTGTGGGCAGGTGATTGTTGCAAACTGCTTAGCCATGTTTGAAGCAATTTGTGAAGAGACATAGCTGAACCTGGTGCACAATGTGTAATGGTCCTATCACTAAGTGTGACAAAATGAGACTTAGAGACTATATCAGCAATATTTCTCATTGGATAATTTTTAAAATCTAATTTTAGGATCAGTGTAACTGAAAGACATGTATAAAGATTATAATACAAAAGAACTTATAAAAAAGCCCCTGCACACATGGAACCATTGCTTGAATTCTCTTATTAAATTCCTCAGCATTCTGAAGCTATTAAATTAATTGCATAAATACCTAATTAGTGCAACTGGAATTCACAGTCTAACAGATAAGGAACATGCACACACAACCTCCTTCTAAGCAAAACCTAAGCTAAATCCTAAAACTGTGTTCATCAATTCTGAGTTGGTCCCCCACCAACATGCTTCTGTCATTCCCCTTCTGGAAATTTTAGTGTATTGTGTTTGATTGCCTTCTCATGATTATGTTTTCCTTCCTAACATACACTCTCTCACCTACCATGGGAGGGGTATAAACTGGGGAAACCCCCACTACTAGCCAATTGTTCAGGGAACAAGAATTTGGCAAAACAGAGTGCTCTTGGGTTTTCAGCTCTGAGATCCCTTTTTTCCTGTTTAAGGCCTGATCCAAATCCCACTGAAGAAAATGGAAAGACTCTCATTGGCTTTAATGGGCTTTGGATCAGGAACTAAATCTTCTTTCTTCTCCCCATGCTACAGCAGCAGCTGTTCCACAGAAAAAGTCATGCTGATAGTCGCCCTGTGAGATTGGAGCATAGTTCTGTGGCCACAATAAGCTGATGGACCTCAAGGCAATGTGGAGATAGATCAATATTTGGGTCAAGTAAGTATTGGGTATCTTTGGGCTGGCTTTTCTCATATTGAGAGAACAAGGTGTTTTATTGCATAAGTTTTGTAAAAATTTGTTAATGGCATACTTATATACAGTCATCTACATCCTGTATCCAATACCACCATTATTTTACCTAAGTTAGTTCTAGAGAATGTATCATCATTGTGGTAGCTTGGTACCAGCTGAGAGAAGCATGTTTTTAAATGGTAGGACACCCTTTTCCCCACAATAATTCACTGCCTACTCATTATGTTTCAGCATCTGATCCAATGATTGTACTTTGTGTCCAAGTCAACAGGCTCCAACGAGAAACTGCTGAGCTTGAATTGATATGCAAACTAGATACAATCAACTTAGGCTTGAATAGAGACTGGGAATGGCTGAGCCGTTACAAACATTGAATCTATCTCCCCATGTAAGTATTCTCACACTTCTTATCAAACTGTCTGTACTGGGGGCTATCTTGATTATCACTTCAAAAGTTTTTTTTCTCTTACTTAATTGGCCTCTCAGAGTTGGTAAGACAACTCCCACCTTTTCATGCTCTCTGTATGTGTATATATATCTCCTCAATATATGTTCCATTCTATGCATCCGAAGAAGTGGGCTGTAGCCCACAAAAGCTTATGCTCAAATAAATTTGTTAGTCTCTAAGGTGCCACAAGTACTCCTATTCTTTTTATTGATTATTAAGCATCTGACTTTTTTGTGATGTCTGTGATAACTGAGTATTTTGTGAAATCCACAATTTTCATATTATATTGCATTTTAAAAGCACATTTCTTAATTTGTTTATGTTAACATCTTTTTTCCCCATCTCAGTCTTACTGAGCTACTGTAAAGGCAGTAGACAATACACAGCAATCAAAGCATAGAGACTGCAGATATATTTGTTATTTAGGACTATGCTTTATATTTGTGTGAAAACATGACGTTTCCTCAGTTTTTCTTTGGAAAAATAATATCAAGCTAGGTTCATATTCTGATCTGAATAGAGTAGCAAAATTAACTAGCCTGGCAAAATATGTTCACTCTATGTGGGGGCACTCATCAACACTGGATATCTTTCTAAGGGTATGTCTTCACTACCGGCTGGATCGGCGGGCAGCGATCGATCCAGCTGGGATCGATTTATCGTGTCTAGTCTAGATGCGATAAATTGATCCTGAGCGCTCACCCGTCGACTCCTGTACTCCAGCTTGGCGAGAGGCGCAGGCAGAGTCGATGGGGAGTGGCAGCAGTCGACTCAACGCAGTGAAGACACCATGATAAGTCGATCTAAGTACGTCAACTTCAGCTACGTTATTCATGTAGCTGAAGCTGCGTAACTTAGATCGATTCCACCTCACCCCCCCGCAGTGTAAACCAGGCCTAATAACTTGTCTATATGAGGGGGACAATGCACTTTTATAGGGGTGTGATTTCTAAGTGCACTGTGATACACATTAACTGGTCCACGTAGACCCTGCTGCTGTGCTTTAATGTAGTGCTGTTTGAAACTATGTTAAAGTGCACGAGGGAACCTTTAGTGCACACCAGCAGAGATTACATGTACCAACTGATGCTCTGATCATGTTAGCACGTTTTAGAAATAACACCCCCGTAGAGCGCATTATCCCACCATGTAGACAAGCCCTAAAAGATATGCTATAACTCAAAGAGAAGTTATGGGCTTGAGGAAGAAATCACTGAGTGAGGTTCTATGGTCTTTGTTATGACTAGATGTTCATAATGATTCCTTCTGGAAAAATCTATGAAGGTCTGGTAAGCCGTATATGTTGTGAGGAGTGCTTCAGCCCTACCTGCTATCTAGAAACCCTAATGAGCTTCAGAATTTTCTTGGTGACGAATGGTCCGAATTAAAACAAAATAAACATCCTCCATGTAAAGTTTTGCAGCACTCAGGATATCATTCTGCCATCCCACTCCAAAGTTTCTCTCTTGCATCTATCAAAGCCTATACAATCCAGTGACCAGCAGTAACTATTTGAGAGGGAGTGGGATTCAATACTTATCAATCACTGGGACAGGCTTTAGTTATGAAGTAAGTGATTAAATAAAGTTGGCTGCAGATGAAACTTATCCTAGTGACTGATAGGAATTGTAGTCCACTAACAGACCACTACAGACCCTGGATTTTGCAAGCCTAGAAGAACACAAGATGTGTGAAATGAATCTCTTTGAGGTCAAAAACACTTTTGTTTGTTTTTTTGTTTCTCCTCCTTCTTCCTGAAATTTGGGGACTTTAATACCCAGGTTTCATTTAAAGGAGTGACAGAGGAAGAATGGCCTCCAGATGTCTATCAAGACCTCAGGGTGATGCAAACATCCTCAATATTTTGATTTTTAATTTGGGGGGAAGGAAATGGAAACATGGCCAAAGTCTGCACAATTTAAATATATTATTAATTTATGTTCTTATCTTTCTTGGGTGTGCAGATGATAAACCTGTGCAAAGTGTAAGTATGCTGGGTGACCTTCACAGAATCTTGATGCTCATTATGAACACTTGGCTCAATCACTTTGTTCCTTTCTATGAAGTATAGCATAACTTTAACAGAACTAAATAGTTTCTCTGATTTACAGTGCCACCTTGTTAATTTATTATTGCTGAACTTAAAGCTTTCAAGAATACCATTATATTTATAAGTCAAAAAGTTAAAACACAAAGATAAAATTAATGGTTTGATTTGATTCAGATAAGCATATGAAAATTCAGTCATATCTGAAGTTTATCTGCAAATATCCAAACTTTGTTCAGTTCAAGAAACTGGGCTGGAAATTTTGTGCCAATAGGCTTGTCTTTTATTGTTTTGCTCACCTATTTCCCACACTCTGTGAGCAATGCCAGACTCTACCACCTGTTTGTCTGCATGTCAAACAGAAGTTCTCACACATCCTCCCACACTTCCCCTTACGCACAGAATGGTGTCACTGAACTGATCCATAAGGCCACTATCCTTACTTCAAAACCTACAAAAATATAACTGTGGCTCCCCTGAGGGAGTAGCTAACACTGCTTTTACCTATTTATAATAAAGGTGCAATTCCAAGTGTAGGTATGTACATATAAAAATGTTAGTATTTGATTGTATCCTCTCTTCCTACCCTTCACATGTCATTTATCTTTGTAGGTTTTAAGCTCTTTGGGGCTGTAGATGGGCCTTCGAAATTTATATTTGTACTTCTCTTAACACCTAAAGTGTTTGCATGTGACCCCTCATAACGGAGCCTCAATTCTAGTTAAGGTATTTGGATTGTACTGTACCAGATGAAATTAAATAAGAAAGATTTTCAATATATCCTGATTCCGGCTGGGTTGAAATTTCTGTGCTGCAAGAACAAGTTCATCTAATGGTATTTTGGAAATCCTACCTCAGGTCTCACTTGAAAAAAGTAAGTTGACAGGTGCACAAAAGTAAACAAGAAAACACCCTGAAGTTAACTAAACTTTGAGTACTGAAAAGTTTGGCTGTTATTTGGCATACAGGTTCAGGATTATTATTGTTGTTGTTTGTAAACTAAATAAATTTTGCCCCAGATAAATATACATGGCAAATCCCACTCACTTTACAAAACCCTATAGGACTATTCCTATGAATAAAGAGAACAGGATTTGGCTCTTGGGCTATTATTAAATCCATTTTAAAAGTATAGGCTTATTTTAAAAGAGAACTTGAAAATATTCTACAGAGGTGTAACATTCACACACTAAAGTAAATATCACAAAGCATCTTTTGCTTTTGAAGCGTAACTGCTATCATAATGACCATCTGCTGGCTGTAGGTTTCTAACATTCCCTGACCTATGACATTTATGACAAATTACGCACCAAAGTGCTAGAGATGGCTTGTTAAAATGAAGCCTGAGGCCCACAAGTTCTCAACCCCTCTTGTCTTTAAAAGCATGGGTTAAACGGGAACAAGAAGCAGTTTGGACAGAAAACAGACATGGCAACGGCTAACAGGAAATGAAATCCTAATCCTCTAACCCTTTGACTTTTGCAGCTTGCTGCACAGCAATGTGCTTTCAACCATTAAACTACCTTAACCTTCTGAAGAGCCAAATCAGTTCAAATTGACTGAAAATTTGCACATCACCACACAAGACTTGATTGATTCCTATTTGAAAATTGTATGGAAGACAACCATTAATATAATATTTTTAACCAACAAAATATGTCTCACAGTCACCTCTGGTGCACAGGGAAATTGGTGTCATATAAAAGCAATGTGAAGAAACACTTTCAAAGTCACAAAGTTAGTCTAGCCATAAAACATAGTAGTGTCAGCTGGATTTAGATAGATCTTGAGAATTTCTTCAGAGCCGGCTAATGTGGAAAGGCATTTAAAAAATATTTCCTTAAAAATGATAATGCTCATTGTTACAAGCTGCAACTCTTTCTACTGCATTAGTTCTGTGTTTTTAGATATAAGGGCCTGAACCTGAGCTTGAAAGTGCTACATTTTCTTTTTACAAAAACTGAGCAAATTAACTATTGATTTTTTTCAAAACCACATGCCCTGTATTTTTCAAGGGTGCCAGCTTTTGTGGGTACTTGGTCACCTGATGTCAAAGAATTCCACATAGAAAACCCAGATTTTCCAAAACTTTAGCCATGCAACTATGTACAAAATATATGGACAAATGTGCCTATTTTATGCGCCGTATTGCTATGACTGTGCACACAAAGCACTTAATTGCACATGCTGATCAATTGGGCACATTTGCATTGATTTACCCAATTTGCTCAAGCAATGGCGGTACTTGTGTGCACATTTTGCTCACATCATTGCATACCTAATATTTTTGAAACTTTATGCCAAAATACAAACAAGAATATATTTGTGAAGGGGGGAGCGGGGAAGAAGACTTTTAGGAACTTTAGAATCCTGGTGAAAATGGTACTATTTTTTCTAGTCAGCATTAAACCTCATAAGCTTTAAGAAGTTTCACAACATATTTTATATATTTTAGCCTGGATGCAATTATCAAAAACAATACAAGCTCAACATGCATATTATAACTTTAATGTACATGAACCCATGCAATGTAACACCATAATGCAGAACATGATACATATACTATTTCTTAAACAAGCACCTATTAAGATGTGTAATGAATTTCACACTTCTTACCCAGAATCCTACTTGAATCAAAAGCCATAACCAAATACAGTAAAAAAAAATCAGCAGTGCCAACTTTCAGAAAAGGGCTGGAGGAATATTTGTATGGTGCTAAGGGGAGTTTGCATAGAGAATTTTAAACCTTCCTCCTTCTCTATCCATGCCCTAATCCTTTGTAGAAGGTCCTTGTTGTATGTCATTCCACATCCCCAATACTGAGTGGCTAATACTGAAAACAAACAAAACTGAACCCCACCTATTTTATTGTGATGTTGCATCAGAACATGTTGATACTGTGATATACCAATGCAACATTGCAATGTCACTTGAATAATGCACATAAACCCAGCATCAACATTGCAACAAACAAACATGTAAAACAACGAGAAAGAGCTGCATAAAATTAGACGAGTATCCTAAATTTAAGATATTTTTCAAGACTATGGAGGCACCTCTCTAGATTTTATAAAACTCTCTTCACACCACAACCACTTCCTCCCTCTGTCTCTCACCACTTGTTGCCATCTTAAGTGGGGTCTGATAGCCTGCTACCCCTCCAGTGTCTTTAGGAAGGAGTTGGTAGATGTAATCAATCCTGATGTCTTTGGTACTGAGGAGATGTCAAGCCTGTTCTCCTGTTTGCCAACTTCTGGGACTTCTGTCCTCTTGCTGCACCCTCCCAAAATTCACCCCTCTCTTTTCTGCACTCAAGGTCCATAATCTTCCTCTCCTTCCAAAGTCTCCCCATTTCCCCTACTTTCATCTGGGTTCTCTCCCATTTTTGTCTCCCTTTGTAGGCTCTCCTTTGGGGTCTCCTCCTCCTTTCTGAGAACATCTTTCCCTTACCACCATATGATCTCCACTGTTTCACTCATGCATCTAGAATCCCTTCTTCTGAGATGCTCTTCCCCATTTGGATTTCTTCCCTAAGATCTCATTTTGTGTCTTCTGCCTCCTGTGACCTTTTTCTGAGGTTCTCTCGCTTCCAAGCTGCTACTCTCCATGTAGATTCTTATTTCTAATGGTGGTCAGATGACTCTCCCTATCTTCTGCTGGCTGCCTTTGGCTCCTTCTGCCTTGGCTCCCCTTTCCTCTGCATCAGTGCAGTGATGCGGACTTGAAGATTTGAAGGGAGCATATATGAGGATCCAAGCAAAATGCAGTGTCTGCATGGAAGCACTTTCTCTGAATGCAGTAACATGCTTGTAAAAAAACATTTCCCTGTTTAACTTTTAAAAGGCTCATGACTGGACACAAATTAACATATCTATGCACTTTTGGGGATGATTTGCCCTGAGGAGGCTTAAACACATGTAACTTTATTCAGAAATTTGGGTTTTGCATCTCAGTCTAAAAGCAAGGGTATATTATGGCATCAAGGTCAATTATTTTCATTACAGAGTCCATAACAAAGGGAACTATTGCTATTAGGACATGGCATTAACTGATGTTATGTTTAATATTTCAAATTATTATTTCATTTTAACAGTGTGTAGAACTTGATATAGAATGCTGCCCTCTCTAAATAAGCTAAAAAGCTTCTTCCATACATTGAAGCTTGTTGCAGGTGAAATGAATCTGTCAGGACCATCTCTCCCATATGTTTACTGTAATCTACTAAACCATCAAACCAGCCATTACATATGTTTTTGTGTCCTGCCTTCAAATGAGAGCCAAATGAGACTCTCATTGAAGATGGTGAAGTGGGAGCAATTCCTCATTGCATGAAATCCTTTAGCTAGATTCACTAAGCTAATTTACTCCTTCCTGTACCAGCAAGGTCCCTTGCACCTCAGAAGGAATTCAACATAAGTGAAAGAAGGCTGTATTACAATTACTGCCCTTCCTTCCTGTTCCTTGTGGGTGGGGGAGAGCAGCTTCTCATTTGATCTCCAAAGCAACTGCACAGCCAGGAACTACTGAGGGAATCAATAGATACTTTGCCACCATCCTTTCTTGGTAATGCCTCCCACTTTTGGGGCTTTGCTGACCCAAATGGTTGCCATGCCACAAGGATTGCTTTATGTGCAGAGCAACTTCCACTCCTGGAAGTTTTTCTGCTGCTAGTGCCCTCTGTCAGGGTCTCTATTGGCCATAGACACTGTGGTAAATCATTTCCCTTTTCTCTATAAGGCTTCCTGGCACTCACTGAATTTGGGCAGACTTTTTGCGACAGTGAGGTTTTACAACTAACATGCTCTGTCAGACAGAAAATGTCAAAGAAATGCTTTTATAAATATCATCCAAATGCAAGTGATAGCCACAGCCCAGCTGTCACAGACTTTTCTCGCAGATGCTTTGATGCTGTGCCCATTTAGCCCTCATCCACTGAGGCAGCCGGAAGCACTAAGGAACACCCAAGGTTATACCCCTGTGGTATGATCTCCCTGATTTGTCTTGGAAGGAGACATTCGACTCTCCATGCTGTAATGTTGGTGGCTCAGAAATGTAAGTCCACAGAGCTAGTAGAGTCAGAACAGCTGAGTGTTTAATGGACTGGTTTTCCTTTGGGGAGTTTGCCTCCAGGAGCGGCTGAGACAATACAACCTTAAATATGGTGCAACTGCGGAAAGCTAGCTTCAGACCCATTATTTAAAAACAAAAAATGATACACTGCAGGAAGCATGAAATAAACGAGGAATGCACAGACACCACATTAATATAACCATCTGAAGTTATTGTGCATGCTAATGGGTAGAGCTTTGTTACAAATCTAAAGAGAGACTTAATAAAAAATTACGAACATCCATGTTTAGGAGTCATAACCTGACTTCTTATTCAGGAAATGCAAAAGATGATCACGCTCGGTGGAAAAAGGCCCAAGAGGAACTTCATGGGCTCCCTTTGCTCTCAGTTTTATCTCCCAGGGCCTAATTTCCCTTCCTCTCTCTGGAGAACTTAGAGGAGGGTTATCTGCACCTCTTTCTTATCATGATGATAGGCTCATTTAAAATACATATAGCCACTACAAGATCTATGACCATGAGTACCTTGTGTCAACATATGCTGAAAATTCTACAGTTATCCCAGCAAACGAAGAATAAGGCCCTCTATCATTTTTGTATTAAGAGTAAAAGTTAGGTGACAACCATAGGCTCAAGCTGTGAATCATTTCTAGTATATATCATAAAAGTGTATTTCTATATATATTCAGTAGAGCTGTGCACATATCACATCAATGGAGTGGCCTCAAAAAGAAACATTCAAAGTTTCATTGCCTCAGATGGGAATGTACAAATCCATACCTAAATCCATCATTTATTCAGGGATGCCTGGACAGCTTTTCCCACTCTTCAAGTGTGGTCTATTGTCTATGGTCTCTTGTCTCGATTCAGAAGGAAAAATATATCCACATACAGTGTCAAGCCTTTTCATTTCCTTAGAGCAACATAATTTGTCTTTCCCACTCACTGATGCCAAGATTAAAAGAAGCCTAACGTTAAAGGGCAGGTTTTCAAAAGCACAACAGATAGTTAGGTACCCAACTCCCATTAGCAGTCTAAGGCTAGGTCTACACTACGGGGGGAAGAGGGGGGAGGTCGACCTAAGATACGCAACTTCAGCTACGTGAATAGCATAGCTGAAGTTGCGTATTTTAGGTCGACTTACCTGGCTGTGAGGACAGCGGCGAGTCGACCGCTGCCGCGCCGCCATTGACTCCACTTCTGCCTCTTGCCGCGGTGGATTTCCGGAGTCGACGGCAGAGTGATCAGGGATCGATTTTATCGAGTCTTCACTAGACACGATAAGTCGATCCCCAAAAATCGATTGCTGCCCGCCAATCCGGCGAGTAGTGAAGACATGCCCTAAGGAGTTGGGCACCTACTTGTCATATATACCTTTGAAAATGTTAGTCAAACTCCATTCAAAATCCATATTTAGGCAATTGACAGATTTTCAAAAGTGCTTAACAGCTAGCAGCTTCCACTGACTTCAATAATCATTGGTTATTACTATAATAGAATCATAGAAATGTAGGGCTGGAAGGAACCTCAAGAGTTTATTTGGTCCAGCCTCCTGTGCTGAGGCAGGACCAAATGTACCTAAACCACCCCTGACAGGTGTTTGTCCAACCTTTTCTGAAATACCTCCAGTGCTGGGGATTCTACAACCTCCCTTGGAAGCCTATTCTAGTGCTTAACTATCCTTATAGTTAAAAAGATTTTCCTAATATCTGATCTAAATTTTCCTTGCTGCACATTAAGCTGTTTACTTCTTGTCCTACCTTCAGTGGACATGGAAAACAATTGATCATAGTGCTTTTTATAACAGCCCTTACTTAACATATTTGAAGACTTATCAACTCCCCTCTCAGTCTTCTTTTCTCAGGACTAAATATACTCAGATTTTTCAGCCTTTACTCATAGTCAGATTTTCTAAACCTTTTATCATTTTTGTTGCTCTCCAGTTTGTCCACATCCTTCCTAAAGTGTTGCACCCAAAACTGGACACAGAACTCCAGCTGAGGCATCACCATTACCGAGTAGAGCAGACATTATCCCCCCATCTTACATATATATGATACTCCTGTTCACATATGATGATATTAGCCTTTTTCAAACTGCATCACATTGTTGACACATATTCAATTTGTGATCCAGTATAACTCCCAGATCTTTTTCAGCAGTACTACTGGCTAGTCCCCATTTTGTATTTGTGCATGTCACTTTTCCTTCTTAGGTGTAGTACTTTGCACTTGTCTTTACTAAATTTCATCTTATTGATTTCAGACCATTTCTCCCATTTGTAAAGGTTGTTTTGAATTCTAATCCCTTCCTCCAAACTGCTTGCAACTCCTCCCACTTTGGTGTTATGCATACATTTTATAAGCATATTCTCCAATACATTACCCAAGTCATTAATGAAAATATTGTATAATATTTATAATAAAAATATTGTATAATAAAAAAAATTGGACCCAGGACAGATCATTGCAGGACTAGACACGTTCCTCGGAGTTGACAGTGAACCTCTGATGACCATTCTTTGAGTACAGTCTTTCAACCAGTTTTGCCCCTACCTTATAGTAATTTCATTTAGATCACATTTTCCTAGTTCGCTTATGAGAATGTCACGTGTGTCTGTGTTGAAAGCTTCACTAAAAGCGAGAAATATTATATCTGCTGTTTCTCCCCATCCACTAGGTCAGTAACCCTGTCAAAGAAGGAAATTAAGTTGGTTTGTCAAACCAACCAATTAGGTTCGTTGTTCTTGATAAATCCATGCTGGGTATTACTTATTACCCTATCATCATTTAGATGCTCACAATTTGATTATCTGACAATTTATTCCAGTATTTTTCCAGGAATCAAAGTTAGGCTGACTAGTCAATATTCCCCTGCATCTTCTTTGTTCCCTGTTTTAAAGCTAGGTATTATGTTTGCCCCTCTCCAGTGCTCTGGGACCTCATTTGTCTTCCATGAGTTCTTGAAGATAATTGCTAATGGTTCCAAGATTGCTTCAGTAAGTTGCTTAAGTTCCTAGGATGACTTTTGTCAGGCCCTGCCACCTTGAATACATTGCACTGTAGGAACTGGTACAAACATTACAGGCTTGTGGATCTGACAGTATGAGGATCTACTAGCTATTGTCCTTATTGGAGCAGGGAAGCTGCATCAGTAGCTACAGAGGGGTTTTATAATGCCTTTACAGTCTGGGGGAAAGAGTAGATTTGTATTTCCAACCCTTGAAACATTCTTGACCGCAGCATCGCTACTTGGGCATAGCGAGCAGGAGGATTTGGTCATCCATGTCAGAATGCAAATGCTTATTTGCAAATTCTCAAAAGAATCTAGGTCACTTAGGAGTCTTAATCCCATTGCAGAGACTTAGGGACTTTAGAAAAGTTTACCACTAGTCTTTATATAGTCAGCAAAAAGTGTGGTGATGGTACAATTGAGCTGTATAAAATGTATAAAAAGAGTAAAAATGTTATAATATAAATGAACTACAGGTACCACCGGCATATGTTAGTATGCTTACTATCTACCTCTAGCCTGTATTTTATTCCTGAATACATGTATTCACCCATGTATATATTATAGGAAGAGCTGGTAACATTGCCTATTATTAAGGTTGGCTGACACTTCCCAATATAAGAGCTTTTTGCACATTTTTACAATGCAGGCTAAAATTTTCCTTCCTAGGTGTTGGCCTCAGACTGAATTTGTAGGGAAAGTTTCAGCCAAGATGGTTCAAAGGTTTCCAATAATGATGTTAGGGAAAATTACATTGTTTTGCAATGTTAAAATATTATGACTACCTTTTTTTTTTTTGAGAAAGGCTAGCTCCTGGGGACAGGGACTAGGAATTAGACAGGAAGGTAGTCTTTGTGTCAGGGAGGGAGGCGTCTTTTGCTGTTTTTGTGAATATCTACCAAAATTCAGCCAGGTTATACGTCATGAAAAAAATTAGTTTGCACATGCTCAGTAGAGATGTCTTAGAGTTTAGCAATTAAAATCTCTGACGATTTCTTGGCTGGCAAGAAGAGAGCTAGATGGAGAGCCTGGAGGGGAATTCTAGGGCTGGCAAGGAGTCTGGGACAGGGAAAAGAAACCTGAGAGCTGGAGACTGGGACTTGGTTGGCAAGTAGAATGGGACTAGGACAAAGGAGCCAGAAGTGGGGAAGAGACAGGACTGGGTCAGATTGGAAAGGATGGGGCAGAAAGGAGTAAGCTTGGGAGGAAACTAGCAGAAGGATTTATGACCACTGGAGAACATTCCTCCTCCAGATCCTGGAATGGAACCAGGGCCGGCTCAAGGGTTTTGGCTGCCCCAAGCAGCCAAACAAACAAAACAAACAAACAATCAAACAAACAAAAAAGCCACAATCGCGATCTGTGGCGGCAATTCGGCGGGAGGTCCTTCGCTCCGAGCAGGAGTGAGGGACCATCCGCCGAATTGCCACCGAACAGCTGGACTTGCCGCCCCTCTCTGAAGTGGCCGCCCCAAGCACCTGCTTGGTAAGCTGGTGCCTGGAGCCGGCCCTGAATGTAACCCAAGCTTTCAGAGTCTCAGCATTCCTCTGCTGTTAGTAAATATCTGTGAAACCCACTGGCCAAGTATCTCAACCCCCTTCTAGTGCTGCTCCACACAAAGACAACCTATTACTGCTATCAGTTACTCCCCATTGGCTCAAGTGGAAGAGGTCTGTGCAGTGGCGGATTAATAATTTTGTTGCCCCTAGGCCGGGAAATAATTGCTGCCCTGACTCCGCCCCGACTCTGCCCTTTCCCCACCCCCATTCCAACCCCCTCCCCAAAGTCCCCGCCCCAACTCCACCCCCTCCCTTCCCCTATTGGATCCCTTCCCCAAATCCCCGCACCCGGCCCGGCCTCTTCCCCCAGTGCACGGCGTTCCCCCTTCTCCCCCCTCCCTCCCTGCCCCGCGAAACAGCTGTTTCACGGGCAAGCGCTGGGAGGGGAGAGAAACAGGATGCAGCGGCGCGCTTGCAGAGGAGGCGGAGGTGAGCTGGAGCAGGGGGGCGGGGCGCGGAGGGGAGCTTTCGCCCCTGCAAATTTGCCGCCCTAGGCCTAGGCCTTGTCGGCCTAGGCAATAATACGGTGCTGGGTCTGTGCAGTAGATGTAAAGGCTCCAACTCTGCTAATGAACTTAATTTGGCTCACTTGTGCATGTGTATTATGATACAGCCTTTAATTACATGATCACATACTATTTTTTATAGTATTTTTAATATGTATACTCCTGTCTCTTTCAGTGCACAAGATGTACTTGCTCTTGGGATGAATCAGGGTTATATAACAACACAGATCCCCACCTTATTTGTTGCAGAAGTTGGAAGATGTACATTGAATGAGACGGGGATAATAAAAAGTATTAAATATGTGCATGTGTGTTAATATATTATAAACTTGCACTAACACAAAACTTTAAAGAAGAAGAAATAATGGAAGCTACTGGAGTAGCTGTGGATTGATTCAAAACTTGGCAGGTTTTCTTATGTCTAAGAAAAATAGTAGGCAAACAGTTTCCTTAATTTTAAACTGCTAAACAGTACAGCCTTGGAGGAACCTGTAGAATACTAAAGTAACTTCTCTCTGAACTGTGCAGACTGCCCCAGTAACGGATCTTACCAGAAAATAATTTTAGAAAAAAATGCTGGACTCTTTTTCCCTTAACACAGCAACATTTTCATGTCTTTAGTAGTTGGCTGCAAGGAGCACCAATGGCCTCCTTTCCAAAAATCAGACGTCTCTGAGAAGATCAGCTTCTCCCCAAGCAGTATCAGCTTCAAATATTCTGCTGACGTGTTGGCAATAACCACACTGAATCTAAGCTTCTGTGCTACAGTCTGCAATGGCCCTTAGGGGTCTACAGGGACCTAAACCCTATGAGATATTCATATAAAATGGCTTAAAAACCAATCAAACTAAAATACTAGTGAATAAGCAATAAATAAAATGATTTTATTTAAAATAACTTTGTATAGAACAAAGAATTTTGGTTGATCAAATTTAATTGCTTATAGGGACATTGCTAACATGGTATCCAGCCAGTTTTTTTGTTTTTTTGTTTTTTTTGTTTTAAATTAAAAGTAGCTGAAGACACAAAACTACTGTCCCAACACTCCCAACAACTGTTTAGGTTTACAAATATATGGCCCCATTGGCTCCACTGAGGAGCTGCCTTTGTGGGATAGGGGATGTACAGGAAAAACAGTGCAAGTGATTGTGATGGTACCTCCCATAAGGCTTTATGGAAATATGCTTAGAATGTGTTTTATGCTACATATGCCATGTAACATGACAAAGGTTATGATCTACTGAATGTATTAATCCTATTTGTATGCATGTATCATTTTTGTATTTGAAGTTATGAATGTTATTAATGTTGGCTGTGTACTGGCTTGATTTCTAAAATTACCGTAGTAGAACATTTGGTCAGTTCCTGGAGAAAGGAATGTTGAAATTAAGTACCTAATCAAGAAACATTTAAAGGACAATGGATCTTGGAATGCTCCAATCCACATAAGAAGTCTACTTGAGGACGTTCAAGGTAGCATGTAAACAATGGATGCTACCTGTAAAAACTGTGAGTCATGCATGGACCTGTGACTTGCCCAAGTGACTCCTAAACTCCATCTTGGAGCTGGACTTTGCATAGGAGTGAGGAGGGGGTCTCCACCCACAAGAGAAAGTCTATTTAAACCCCTGGGAGACCCCTCCATTTGGTCTTCAGCTAGCTAAAGAGAGAGCATCTCCACCCCCCAGGATACTTGGAAGAAACTGGAACAAAGGGCAGTAACTGCAAGGGGTGTGAGTGATTGCTGGACCTAGGCTAAAAGGAAATTAGTCTGTAAAAGGGAGCATTCGGGAACTGGCGAGGATCTTATCTGTATTCAGTTTGATTAGACATACAGTTGTGCATTTTATTTTATTTTGCTTGGTGACTTACTTTGTTCTGTCTGTTATTACTTGGAACCACTTAAATCCTACTTTCTGTATTTAATAAAATCACTTTTTACTTATTAATTAACTCAAAGTATGTATTATTACCTGGGGGAGCAAACAACTGTGCATATCTCTCTATCAGTGTTATAGAGGGCGAACAATTTATGAGTTTTCTGAGTAAAACGGATTTATTTGGGTTTAGACCTCATTGGGAGTTGGGCATCTGAGTGTTAAAGACAAGAACACTTCTGTTAGCTGCTTTCAGGTAAACCTGCAGCTTTGGGGCAAGTAATTCGGACCCATGGTCTTTGTTGGAGCAGATGGGAGTGTCTGGCTCAGCAAAACAGGGTGCTGGAGTCCTAAGCTGGCAAGGAAAGCAGGGGTAAAAGTAGTCTTGGCACATCAGGTGGCAGCTCCCAGGGGGTTTCTGTAATCCAACCCGTCACACTGATTTTGTGTAAAATGCGGTCAAAGACACTGATAATATAGAGAAAGATATTTTCTCTCAAATCTCTTCCTGCTCTAGCAATACTCAGGTGTTCTGTTTTGTTCCAAAGAGACACACTCTAGTCAGAAATATGACATGTCTATTTTTAATCTGCTTTTTAAAACCATACAGCTCAAAGTTACTTTTTAAAATGACTTATCATCCTTGAAATTTTGAGATCAGACAGATAGCTGTATTCAATATACATTTCCCTCTACTGATGCTTGATTAGAAGCACTCCAGGCTGTACTCCCTCAAAAATAAAAAGGATAATCTAATAATGAAAATATAGTAACCCAACATGGTCAGGAAATACAATACTCAACCTGCCCAGAGTTCCATGCATTCTCACTCAAGATCTGGCTGACACAATTGTTTATATTGAACTTGAAGGAGCTTTAGTGTTAAAAGGTCAATTTATGAACCACTACCTCTAGAAGGTGGCACTTCTAGTAGTCATCACAGTGGCAACCTATTAGTCTTCCCCAAAACTGTTGAAGGGTGACATTCCTAAACACATTTGACCAGCTTTGTTGAAGAAATACAGTAGGTCCAGCCAAATCAGTGTGGACTTCTAGGAAAATTACAGGTCAAATATTCCATGTGAGCATCAGTATACAGTATTTGTTTTACTGATGATTTTGGAATTGCAGAAATGATGGTTTTAACATTGTCTTTTTCTGAAAATGGACAAATCCAAAAAGCTTCCTATTACCTCATTGAGGGTCCATTGTGCCACCTTTACTCAAGATGAGCAGTACTTTACAAAAAAAAAGTCCTAATGAAATCAATGCACATAGAAAATAGGGGCACAAATGAAGTCCAAGTTAGCAAAAGCATAGTTTTCATTTTATCTTGTGAAAAAATAACAGAACTTCTATTGAATTTTTTTTTCTGTATCAATATTTTAAAAAGTTCTTCCTACCAACTAGCCAGGATTAAGTATTCTCACATATATTCAAAACAAGGCTCAGTTTTCAAGACATAAAAGTTCCATTTCTGTTGCTTGAAATGAAAACAACGGTATCCCCTCATATTTCATAGTAATTAAAATGTTAATTAGTCAGAGAAGTTTTGTCACTTTTCTTAAAAGCTTAAAATTTCAACATGTAAACATTGGATTTTGAAAGCCAGCGGTCTCACAGTAGGAGAAAAAATCTGCAAGACTGGATAATGCCTTTAAAACACTCAGAATCAACAACAAAAATATGTTTTTGGACCTGCCAGAAGGAGTTAACTGAGATTAATTGCTTTTTTACTTTAATTCATTTCATGATTAAGATTTCTGACTCAAGGAATTGTCAGTCTAAGACAATATATCAAAGTTTAAATATCAGTAATAAAACAGTACAGGAAGATATTCTGTGACTACTTAGAACTGAAAGCATTTTATTGAAAATGGCCTTGTTGTATTTGGCAGCCTTCCATGACCTCCTACTGTTGACAAAACTAGCAGCAATTCCTATTTGAAGTGTACCAGAAGACGATCCTGCTCGGCAGAAGCTGCTGCTTTAGAGCATTTACAGGATTTATCTCTAAATTAATATTTTCATCGAACACACTCACTATACACCTTACATAATCTTTAAATTATAGGAAACTGCTAGAAGGGTGTTCTGAGAGTCGGCTGCTGAAGTAATGCTGGAGATTTATAGCTCTCTGAAGTCGACATTTGTGACTGACCTACAGCGCACCAGGGCTGCTATTTCCCTTTCCTGATTCATGATAAGTGCAGCTGTCTCCAAATAAGCCTCCAGAGCCCATTAATGCCCAGTTCATTCCCTCATGGTAAATATGCACATCTCTAGCCTCACTTTTTGATGCTCAGTTGCTGTTAAGTTGAAAAGAAAATTAGGTTTTCTACCTCCACCTCCTAAAATACATTTCTAAAGTACCAAGGTGGGGGTGACTATGAACATTAATGCTTCTGTCTAATATGCAGCATTTTTTGGGAAAAAAAGATTCAAGAACTAAAAATAGGAAAATTATATTTGTCTGGGTTGATGGATTTTTAATCTCCCCTACTGTGGTCTCCTAGCTTCCTTGCCTTTGTTGTGTGCAGCATACACAAGACGCAACTAATTAACAAGATCCTTTACAGGATGATATGAAGGTAAATATTAAAGGGGAAGAAAAAGCACATTTTTAAAATGTCAGAAGAGCCAATGTGCATTTGTCGTTCCTGCCTCAATTTGTTTTTCATTAATAATATATACATTGTTTTCAACTTGGAAAAATTATTAGTGGCAACACATTCAGTACAGAGCTTTGTCTCTTCAGAGATGAAGTCTTTGTTTAAACATCAGTGATGGGGTTTTTGTGCCATTGTCTAATCTGTCAGATTAGATGAGCATGTGTATTTAGGGGTGCAAAGATGTGCTGCCACACCTGCTGTGCAAAGCTGTGAATTCACAACTCTTCTGACTATTAAAATGTGTTGTGCTGGGAGCTCTTTTGTTGTAATGGAACTGTTGGTGGTTGCATGTTTGAAGTGTCACAAGTGTCAGGCCTTATTACAATCATGATAATCACTCCAAAATAACCTCTTATTTTGAGTGCTTAATGTTAATGTGCAGCAAATTGAAGGCTAGGTACCTAATAGATTTTGTGATCAATTGATTGTGCACCATGTTTTGATAAAACAAAACAATTTTAAATGGATTATTAATTGAGTAATATTATTTGTTCAACTGAAATACATTAATTTGGAGCATCGTTTTAAAAATGATGCTAATATCAAGCAAAAGGATGACAAGGCGTTGAGATAGCATTTTAGCAAGTTATCAATTTCTTTTATGGAATTATTTCTTTAGCATTATATGACATTTGATATTTAACATAAGCCAGTGCTAATTCCTTCATTTTTGTTTTTACTGGGTTTCCACATTAACATACTCCACACTGCTCTGCTCAAACACAAGACAAAAATATCCCAACATTCAGCAGTGTTTGGATCCTGGGTTTTGTTTCAGCCCATTACAGAGAAGGTAGACATAAAATCTGATCCAGATTGTATCTGAACTTCTCCAAAGCTTAGGAGAGTTCAGACATGGAGCTTTGGTTTGGGCTCATATCTATATGATAGCTATATTCTCTCTCTCTCTCTCTCAAACACTCACACACACACTAGAGCTGTTCGATGTTTGCAGTTGATGTTATTTAACACAAATGAAAAAGATACTGCCTTCTTCAATATGTAACTGGAAATGTATGGGGAATACAGAAAGTATCAATTCTGTCACTAATTCAAATATTTGAAGACATTTGTATTTGACTTAAATCTACGAGTCATGTTGTAGATTTCCCTCCCGTGAACACATTTTTTCTCTATCCATATTATATTTCTGGCTTTGATTTTTCTTCCTAAAATTTTCCTCTCAGAAAACATCTGATTTATATTTTGGAGAAAAGTTTTTAACATAGTCAAGATATGGTTCTTTGCCATAATCAAGGTAGTTGATTAACTCTATAAAATTAGGCTTAAACAAAACCCATGTGTGTTGTCACTTTTACAGTACTGAGCAGCCCACCACAGGATTAATAGACACTAATCTGGATGGGTCTTTTTAGGGACCTTAGATCTATATGGTCTCATTAATTCAGATGGTATTCGACAGTTCAGAGGTTTCTTAAACCAGCTATAACCTGCATAAACAGATTTCTGTGCCAGTCTGGGGTACACTTTGTTATCAGATCTGAATTTCTATCATTCAAAGAAATAGTTAGACAGCAAAGCTATATGAATTCTGTTTTCTTCTTCTGACGAAGTGGGCATTCGTCCACGAAAGCTTATGCTCCAATACATCTGTTAGTCTTAAAGGTGCCACAGGACCCTCTGTCATTTTCTTCTTAGAATTCTAGGAAACTGAACACAACTTTTATCATTTAAAAGCTAGAATGGACTGAAGCACCAGAAAACTTACGTATTATTATTTTTTTATGAATGTTACATCACTCAAAATATGCCACACAGACATATAGGAAAACGATAAAAAGCACATGAATCCTGGGGAAAAGGGATACGATGTACAAGCAAAATGGTCCACGTGATGATTGACTCATGTCTTGTTTGACCCAGGACTTTTTTTCCATATACTATAGCTATGAATTTTCATCAGTTACCACTCCATCCAGAGATTATTAGTTCCCCATTTCTCCCTGCCATTTAATCTACTCTCACTTGCCAACTGTTCATGATTTAGCCCTACCCTCTGAAGCAGTGTCCTCTTTTCCCTCTTGCCCACCCCAAAATAAGTCTCCCTGTCCCCCACCACAGATTTTGTACCAACTAAGACAATGACAGCACTGTACAAGGTAATTCCACATGGTCAGGGAGACTAACTAGATGACATAATATGTTTTTGTCATTGCTAGTTTCTATGAATTTAGTCATTTAAAACTATCTGATTTTAAACAATTTTAAACACCGAACATCCGCTATGCTATTTAGCCACATTCACCTAGAATTTATGCTGATTTATGCCTGTGTAAAAATCCAGCTAAGGACTCCCAAGGCAGAAGGTCAGTGTGGGAAAAGGTTACAGTGATGCAAAGCAGAGCAACCTCCCTTGCACCAAAGGAATGGAAGAGAGCTAGCATGACTCAGACTGGGTGGCACTGCACAGAAAGCATGTAGCCAGGTTAGCCACAGAGTTTAGGCCTACCACTCAGCATCCTCTACCAGCAGGCACCTGTGGAGCCCTATTTTCAAGGTAAAGCTGTCTGCCCCCCTCCCATAGAAACCCCAATGGAGAGTGGCCAGCGGCAAAACTGCCTACCATTTTTTAGATAGGATGCCCAAGGGGCACAGAGGGCTTCTAAAGTTAAGGGAAGCCTAAGTAGTTTCTGGGCTTGGAATAAAGTGGGGTAGCATGCATCACTACTAGGTTCTGGATGAACGTCATATTTTGGAGTGTTTCCGGCTATTAAATCTGCTCATGAGCTCATCAAAACAGAGAAAGAGCTTTAATAGATGCATGGCCAAAATGGAAATGAGAACAACTTGTCTTTTGACTTTTTTCAAACCTGAAGACCTGTGTCCTAAGCCTCTGAATCTCCACCAACTCAGTCACAAATGCCCAGCACTCTGATTTGCCTAAATAAATAATCCCTAAAATGAGTCTTCAGTTAAAACATTACTCACAGTTTACATATTGGAAGGAAAAAAGCTGCAAAAAACAATGACACACGGCACTTAAAACCAAAAAGATAGAAAAGAAGTGTGTCAGAATAATAAAACTAGCCCAAAAAAACCAACAAAACCTTGCATGCTCAGTTCACACATTGATTGACACTAAAATCAATTAAGTATCCAACATTTGATCATTTTCAGTTTATAGAAAGAGGGTAAAGAAAGGCTTCCAGAAATCTTCCTGCAACATTATAAATAGGAGAGATGATAATGTCAGGCCTTTTCACAATAGTTACTTCTGGAATGATGGATTTAAAAGATATGGGTTAACTTATACTAGGATAATGAAGGGGAAACAATTTTCTACTTCCCAGACTTTGGGCTCTCTAGACAAAGCGAGAAATGCATGTTCATTCCAATAAAACAAGTGTTTGCCAAAATTAACATAGATGATTCAATACTATGAAGTTAAATGAAACCTATTTTTTTAAAAAACTGGATTAGAAAACCCTAGGGTGAAATCCTAGTCCTACTGAAGTCAAATGGCAAAACTCCCATTGAGTTCAAAAGGGACAGGATTTTATCTCTAATCCTTATGTTTTCATTGTTAAAATGTCTAATTTCATATTGACTGTTTTATTCATTCTGTGCTTCTAAATAAGCCAATTGATAATTAATATTCTTATTATCACCTTTCTAAATCTTGTTTGAAATTATTTGGGGTAATCCTCATCTCTCCATTTATAAAGTGAAACCCTTGCAGTAGGTTCTCTTTTGTTTACCTCTTTGCAAAGGGAGACATATGTATTACCTACACCTGATAAAATTTAAATATATATATGTAAAACAAATATATATAGGAATGTTACTTTTCACTGCTATTCTTTGGCTGATTTTAGAAAGCAGTCTAGACTCAAAAATTAGGATGTAAGACTCTAACTTGACATATTTAAGTTTTGTATTGTGTAAAATCTGAAAAGACACACAATTCAACCCACCCACAGCACAGTTCCATAAAATTCAAGAGTGAAAAGAAAGGTTTGGCTGTCCACCCAAAGTTCTTATTTAATCTATGAAAGAGAAATGATCACATTGTGAAAAGCAAATTCAGAAGAAAGCCCATTCTCAGCCTATTGCAAAATTACAGCAGGAGTAGGTTACAGAGAGAAATGAGACAGTTTGCAGTGTCGGAAACAAAATTCTCCCTGTTTGTCAAGCCTTACATAATAAACAAAACAGAATCTGATGATATGGTGTTTAATTTAACCTTTTATCATTCTAACCTATACGTGAATAGTTTCCTACAGCTAAGACCTGAAAAAAAAATAAAACTTTAAAAAAAAAAGTCTATTTGAAAATATATATATATTTTTATTCACAATAGATTTTAACCACCACTATTTAAGAGATATCTTTCAGCTTGGGAGCCTTCCCCTTCCCTAATGTAAAAACTGCAATACATTTGAGAACAACAAACAATGTGAACATTATTTACCTTTTGTTTTGTTTTTTAATATTTTCTCTTTATGGAAGTCTTCATAAAAATAAAAGACCCTACCTTTTTACCAACTTCAAAGTTATATAACATTGCAACAAAACCGAAGGATCAGTGTTAATTTAAAAGAAGCAGACTAATTTTATTCTCCTTTTTATATATATCTGGAAACAGAATTAGTCCCCTATATTGAAACCACTTCAAGTGCACCAATGTGTTGCTCTTGCTAACCACTTTAGATTATTAACACTGAAATAATGCTGAAAATCTATTTAACTTTTTGAAGACTAGTCAGTTTCCCTTTCCTCAGTCTCCTGCATCAGCTTCAGTGATGCAATTTGGGGTTGCAACGGAATGTTTAAATCCGAACAAATCAAAATATTTCCAATGAAATAGTTTCATGAAAATGTTATTAGGGTTAATATTTTTTTAAACTTTCTTTATAGAAAAATCTAAATTTGGGGGTCTAAGCTACCGGAGAATGTTCTTTTAATCATGTAAACAGTAAAAATATGTACAACATAGTGCTCTCATAATTCTGTTTTCTTGCTTTCTTGATCAGCATACAATACACATTAACAAAAGACTCACCCATTGTAAAACTTCTGAACACACATTAAATTTTACAAAGGAGTCATAAAATGATTGCCTGTTTTTCCATGAAATTAATGAAAACTTTCCATACAATGAATCCCTAGGAAAGAAAATATTTTTTTTTAAATGGAAGATATCAGCAATTCCTAAAGAGTATTATATTTGCTGTACGGTATATCTAGATCTCTAGCAGGAATCAATATTCTGACTTACATTTTTATGTGCCAGATTAGTCTTTATATTTGTTTTGATAGAAAAGCAGGCAACAGTCTATTTCATGGACAATAAATTCAAGATAGTAATGAGGAGATAGTATTGCCTCAGCTAACTGCACCCAGATTGGAGGGTCACATATTTGACATAGTTCTAGTATGGTCCTTAATGAATCTATATACTTGATTAGAGTTACTGTCTTTTTTATGGCACAAAATAGCTTTGCATGGAAAACTAGCCCGTTTAAGTATGGTTAAGAGAATCTTTTTGCTGTAAAAGAAAAATAACCTTTAGAACTTTTCAAAAAAAGTTTTTGTTGTTTTGTGAATTACTTTAGAAATTTTCCTGAAGAATTTAGCTTTTTTCAAGGCAATTAATAATAAAATTGAACACAGGCAGATTTTCCAGCATCAGATTTCTTGATATTGCTAGTTATTGTTCTTAGCTAATCTTGACTCTTTGCATCAGGAACATTTCATTCTGCAGTGTTACATATAAAAATCTCTCTCTCCTCCTTCCTAAGTGGCATATTACCCTGATTTGAGAGCCCCATAGTGACCATTTTCTCTCAGACATCATCTTTGAACTTCCATTTTCCACACGTGCCTCCTTTTGGTGCGAAGGGGGCACCAATTTCTCTCTCACCTACAAGGCCCATCAGATTTGTTATGTTAGGCTGTTTTTCTGACTTCCAGACAGGGACGGCTCTACCATTTTTGCCGCCCCAAGCCAAAAAAAAAAAAAAAGCCTCTCTGAGTGCCACCCAAACTGCCACCCCAAGAATGGATGGAATGCCGCCCCTTAGCATGTGCTGCCGCAGGCATGTGGATCCTCCGCTGGATCCAGCCCTGCTTCCAGACTACCCCTCTATGTCTTCCAATGCTACTTATTTCTTCCCTCTCTCCTGGCATTAGTTGTCCAGTCCATTAAATTTAATTTTCTATCATGAATTGCAACTGTAATATGCAGTCTACTAAATTCTACATCTTCCAAGCAAGCTTTTATAAAAGGATCAAATTAATTAGAATCCAAACTTTAGACGTGCAATCTTAGCCCCACTGAGGTCAATGGCAGAACTTCCATTGACTTCAATGGGGGTCAGGATTTCACCCTAGCATCATCAAAAATTCAACACACAAAATAAGATTGGGCTAATAATTCAGAAAAATATATTCCCTTCTGCTAATTTCAAAGATTACAAATGACTCATGTTCTATGCTGAGCCATTTTGTAATAAAATTACATGAATAACAGCCAATGCATTTCACACATGGAACCTGCATAAAATAAGAATATTAGGATTTAATTTATAATTCTTTACAAAATAACTGCAAAAAGTAATTTCCAGCTGACACAATCTTAGCTTGGCTAGGGAGCTGCTCCCCTCCTGGTTCAATCAAGCAGAGCTGCTGTCTACAGACAATGAGAGTCCCAATTTGAACTTCAGTTTTTGCAACATGCAGGGTGAACATCAAGACCAGATACCGCATGCAATTGGGGATGAAAATGGACTGCAGAGACTAGCCTCACATTACACTGGAGCACAAACTTTTAAATCTTAAATCCTGACTCTTTTTCCACAGCGGTAGAGGGCACTCCTTGCAGCAGAGTCATTGCAGGGGTTGGAAGCAGGATTTTAGGAGCCGGGGGCGGGGGGTGGGGGGACGGGACGGCGGGGGGGACTGCATTTCTCTGCATATCATAAAATCCTATTCCATCGGTGATCCCTGAACATCTGTGTGCAACTGCTCTTTGGGGTAGGTAGATCTGCTGCCAGATGGATCAACTTAGCCATTGACCCTCACGTGTGCATGCATAAAGACTACAAAGTTTACTCCAGGCCTAAAGCTACAGTAACATCCACAGAGTAGTTCTACTTGTACACCATATCCTGGGTGCAAAGAAAGACTGTTCTCTCACTGCCCCTGACAAGATCTTTAGCACCCAGGGCCGGCGCAACCCATTAGGCGACCTAGGCAGTCGCCTAGGGCACTACAATTTGGGAGGTGGCGACCGTGGCAGTATTTCGGCGGCGGGACCTTCAGCTGCCTCTGTGGGGGGGCGGCATTTCGGGGCAGGACCTTCCGCCACCTAGGGCAGCAGAAAAGCTGGCGGCGCTCCTGCTAGCACCATCCCAACTGTGTAGACCGGACACTTGGAAAAGGATTTGTTCCCTGTTGCATCATCTCAACAATGCATTAGGGACAAACTACTGTCCATTTTTATTACTCAGTGATGCCTTTTAACCCTCATTTTCATTTATATTCATGTATTTTTGGAAGATCTTCTTTCACAATTCTGTTGACATGGAACAACTGGCATTATGCCTCATGCCATTCCATCTTTTGGATATTGCAAAGAATTTCCTCTTGGAATTTGATTATGCAAAGCATCTCATCGGTAGATTACCAACCCTTGTTGTATTTTCCAAGAATGCTGGCTGTTTTGAAACAGGATAATAAAAATACTTAAAGGATAAAACAAAACAAAAAAGAAAAAGAAAAAAAACCCTCTTTTTAAGTACTTAAAACAATAAAAGAGCTTAAATAGAACATGGTACATGTATCTTTCAAAATCTAAAATTTAAACATGATGATGGAGACTGACTCAGAAATCTGACTACTAGGCATCCCTAATTCCAGTGCAACAAAATGATGTCTTTTTTCAGCAAGTAGCAAGCGACTCAGAAATGGCCATTTTAAGTAATTCAATTTTAAAAAACACCATTCCCAGTTTATGCATGTCCGAGACAGATGGAATTCTCAGTAGGCAAATAATGTGGAATGCACGTTACTTTTCTATTGACCTCTAAGAAGCCCAGCTACGAGCACACCAGCTATGCCAAATTGAAAACAAAACTTTTAAAAAATAAAACTTTTTAACCTATCAATTTGAAGCCAAGAATAACACTGCCTGCCTGCCTATCGTAATTTGTAAATGTAACATTCCTGCCACCTCCCAATAAAATAATTGCAATCTCACTTCTCTCACTGTTCTTAACAAACCTCAATAATGGAAAACTAACTCCAAAAGAAATCAATGGATTTCCATTCTCTCTTTGTAATCACCATATTAGCAGGTTACAGGATATGATATAGGTGAAGTCCAATGCCCTGCTTTGAACAAGTTGACATTTCTATAGCCCAATTCTCAATATGCTACTAAAGAGTACAAAAGTGTTTAATGTGACAGCAAAGTTCAGTTTTCAACCAGCTCTTCACTACAATAAATTCTGGAGTTCAATATCCTGCACCTTTTTTTATTTGAAGAGGATGAAGCATTATTCTCTCCAAGTGATATTAATCTATTTTGCTGTCTTAGCAGGGCTACATTAGCCAGGAAGCACTCTCCACACGTTTATATTTCTTAGCATAGAAAAGACTGCCAGACATAGCTCATTAAAATATATCAATGAATAATAACTTCTTCCTTTAAATTAACTAATATCTACATTTAATGAAGCTCAGTTTATAGTGATTTTTCTCGCTGAAGTGCTCTTCTTCAGCCTAATTATGTGCACAGCTTTCAGACAACAAGGAGTGTCTTTAACATTAGATAAGAACCCAGGCTTTTATCTCAATCAATAGTCTTTAGCCTTTGAACTCATGTCAGTGGAAGACCAGTCCGTCACATTCGGTTCTACCTGACCTCTTTCTTCTTAATGCACTCTGCCATTTACAGAAGAAAAACACACAGATATACAGTATATAAGCAAGCAAAGTATTTAGAGTATTTTGTGTGTTGGGGGGATGGGATCCTTCAAGGCTGTAAAAATGTGTGACTGTAATGATGATGTTAAAATTTTCTTGTTTCCTTTCACTGGGCTTTGTGTATCTCAAAGGAGCCCCATATGGTGCTCTTTGTCCGTGTCATTACCTCGTTACAGCCTCTGTCTGCCAGCCAAAGGTAGAACGCTGCAGCTGTAGACAGCGATACAACTGGAATTGTCTAAGGTCAACAGTGCCGTAATTACTTTAAAATGTCAGCGTACAATAAAATACAACAGTTCATCTGGCAGAAAGCAAATTAGCTTTGACCATAGCGTAATTACCCTTTTCTCAGCACCATTAGAAGAGATCAAATCTCCACATTCAGTGTTTGAGGAAAGGCCATCAGAGTACACTCTACCTGACAAGGATGCACATTTGCCATTTTGAGATGTAATTAATTGTCCCTATAATAGAAATTTTTATATTTGACTCTGGAATTGAAATGTGTAATAACCTGGCTTCTTCAGGTTAACCATTTCAACACCGAATAGGTATGTTTTTCAAAGTAAAATCATGTGCTATCAGCACAGTAAAAAATGTGTTATTCACTTAGATAATCATTAGGACTAATGCAAAGGTTTTTTGTTTTGTTTTGTTTTAAATTACCTTAAACACATTGGGCTGGATTCTCATCAATACTGGTGTAAATCTAGACTAATTGGTGAAGTGAGTGGAGTTACTCTGGACTTATAAAGGTGTATGTGAAGTTCAGATTCTGACCCATTATGGTTTACAATACATAAAGTTCTGTACATAGGTAAATAAAAATTAAAAAAAAATATTGCCCACCCAAACAAATTCATTGACCTTCTTTTCGGGATGCTTATTTTCTGACTCATAGGGCTAATTTAAATGGAAACAGCAGTAGCACTTATTAAGGCTGATTTCAACCCTTGATCTTAATCTGAACTTCTGCCCTCATCTCTTACTGGTGGGTGGGGTTGAGAAAGATCCCCATCTGGAAGCCTAGGATTAATGCTTCATTTTAAGCAGAACTACCTCTTCTTCAAAGGCCCTGATCACTAATGGCATGGTGTACACATGTACCAGTGATAGAGTAATCTGATTAACTGGGAAACAAACAGTAAGAAGCTGACCAATGATAGTCCCTATAGGGCAAAGTGAGATGCACTGCAAGCTGTTGACTTTTATTAATATTTAAGGGCTCTGAAGAAGCTCTAAGATGATTTGAAATGACTTCAAGTGTCTGAGCAGCATTTCTACTTATGTCTGGATGTGGCTACACATGAAACAGCTGTTTCATATCAGAAGTCCCTTGTACAGTATTTAGGGAATTCCATCAAAATAAAGGCATTTACAAATTCTTGATGTTTTACTCATTGTGCTGTGGGGTTTTTTTTATAGAATTTAAAATAAAAGCACATTCTTGTGGCTTCAGAATCTCCCTAGATGGCTTAGATCACCTAAAGAACCTTTGATATGGCCAATACTGTAATATATGTCTCTCTTAGGCAGTAGAAATATTAGAAATCCTAACAAAATCAGCTCTTTTGTTATCCCCCCGCTCACACACAGAATGGATGCAGACAGAGGCTTTGAACCTGCTCCCACTGAAATGAATGGCCAAACAGGATTTGGCACAGAGTCACAAATTTGCAAATCTGACTTTTTGCTTGGTTTGCAAAAAGGCAGAAAATGCAATTCTCCTGTGTAGTTTTGCCTGTTCTGTTCCCACAGGTAAAGTAAACACATTTCACTCTGTATATGTGTGTGCATGTTAGTGGGATGTTACTGAAGATCTAATTCAGCTTTCCACATGATTGGATCTGTAGCTCAATCTTACTCATGTACTCATCAGCACGCACACTTAGAATGGAAAGTTAATGGAAACTGAGTGCAGTCAAGTGGGAATGAGGAGGAAAATACAAGACTAAATAAAACTAAATAATAATAATAATAAAAAGGTCAAAATAGCTCCTGGCTTTTTGTCCAGTTTTAAAAATCTATTGGTATAGATACATAAATAACAATTTAAAAAATCTGATACTGTGGAATAAATGAGAAAATGACTGAAAGAGTGAAAATTGGATCCTAAATTTGGAGGCCAGAAAAAGTATAGATGAATCAAAAATCCCATACAATAATGAAGGAAAGGAAGGATAGAGGGAAAAAGGATGATGGGTGCTTAAAATGCTCAATAAAAGTTGCAAAGTTTCCTCTAATAACCAAATCTTGGTGTGATTCAAATTAGCAGGGGAGTTTCCACTGATTCCAATGTGACCATTTTTGCCTGTAAGAGAGGAAAGAGGGAAGAGTGGAGGCAGGAACTGTCATATGCTACTACAATGAGAGTAGTAATAAGGAAAGATATGAAAAAGAAAGCAATAGCATATCTTCCTACAGCAGTTGTACCTAAGAAAATGATTAAGAACATAAGAATGGTCAGATTGGTCATGCCAATGGTCCATCTGCCCAATATGCTGTCTTCTGACAGGGGACAATGCTAGATGATTCAGAGAGAATGAACAGAACATGGCAATTATTGAATGATCCATCCCCTGTTGTCCGGGCCCAGATTCTGGCAGTGAGCGACTTAGGGACACCCAAAGCATCGGGCTGCATCCCTGATCATCTTGGCTAATAGCCATTGTTGGACCTATCCTTCATGAACTTGTCTAATTCTTTTTTGAATCCAGTTATACTTTTGACCTTCACAATGTCTCCTGGCAACAAGTTCCATAGGCTAACTATGCATTGTGTGAAGTACTTCCTTGTGTTTGTTTTAAACCTTCTGCCTACTAATTTCATTGTGTGAGCCTGGGTTCTTGTGTTACGTGAAGGGGTAAGTTATACTTCCTTATTCACTTTTTCCATGCCATTCATAATTTTTTAGACCCTTATCCCCCATTAGTCATCTCTTTTCCAAGCTGAAAAGTCCCAGTCTTTTTAATCTCTCTTCAGATGGAAGCTGTTCCATACCCCTAATCATTTTTGTTGCCCATCTGTGTACTTTGTCCAATTCTAATATATATTTTTGAGAAAAAGCAACCAGAATTGCATGCAATATTCGAAGTGTGGGTGTATTATGAGTTTATACGGTGGCATTATGGTATCTTCTGTCTCATTTTCTATCCCTTTCCTAATGGTTCCTAATATTCTGTTAGCTTTTTTGGCAGCTGCTGACTATTGAGCAGACATTTCCATAGAATTATTCACAATGGCTCCAAGATCTCTTTCTTGAACGGTAACACCTAATTTAGACCCCATCATTTTGTATGTATAGTTGGGATTATGTTTTCCAATATGCGTTATTTTGCATTTATCAATACAGTAACTCCTCACTTAACATTATAGTTATGTTCCTAAAAAATGCAACTTTAAGTAAAATGATGTTAAATGAATCCAATTTTCCGATAAGATTTAAATTTAAATGTAAATGCGGGGGGTAAAGTTCCAAAGAAATATTTTTTGGCCAGACAAAAGGCAGTACAGTACTGTACTGTGGTTGGGAAGTGCCCCTGGATTACCTCACACAGGCACAGCCCGCTGCAGGCAGCTTCCCCGGAAAAGAACAGATGCCGACTTTGCTGGGGGATGTTCCAGGCCCACCTCTTCCCATCCCTGCTCCACTCCAGGCCCATCTCTTCCCATCCCCACTCCACCTCCTCTCCGGAGCATGCTGCATCCCTGCTCCTTTCCCCCACCCTGCCCCAGAAAGTCCTAAGCGCCTCCAAACAGCTGTTAGGAGGCGCTTAGGACTTTCTGGGAGGGAGAGGCAGGAGCAGAGACACTGCACTTCCCCGCTCCTTCCCCTCCCTCCCAGAAAGTCCTAAGTGCCGCCAAACAGCTGTTTGATGGTGGGGGAAGTGCTGGGAGGGAGGGAGAGGAGGCGGAGAAGAGAAACTTGTGCAATGTTCCCTTGTAAAGTTGCTGCTCTTCCATTGAATCTTACAAGCAGTGGACAGAGCAGGCAGCCAAACGATGTTATAAGGGAGCATTGCACAACTTTAAACGAGCATGTTCCCTAATTGAGCAATGACGTAACTTTGAAACAACATTAAGCAGGAGGACATTAAATGAGGAGTTACTGTATTAAATTTAATCTGCCATTTTCTTGCCCAACTACCCAGTTGTGTGAGATCCCTTTGTAACTCTTTGCAGCTTTGGTCTTAACTATCTTGAGTAATTTTATATCATCAGCAAACTTTGCACTTCACTATTTATCCCTTTTCCAGATCATTTATGAATATGTTGAGTAGCACTGGTCCCAGAACAGATCCTTGGGATACCCCACTATTTACCTCTCTCCACGTGAAAACTGACCATTTGTGAAAATTACTTTGTTTCCTGTCTTTTAACCAGTTACTGACCCATGAGAGGACCTTCCCTCTTATCCTATGACAGCTTACTTTGCTTAAGAGCCTTTGGTGAGGGACCTTGTCAAAGGCTTTCTGCACGTCCAAACACACTATATTCCCTGGATCACCCTTGCCCTTATGTGTGTTGACACCCTCAAAGAATTCTAATAGATTGGTGAGGCATGATTTCCCTTTATAAAAGCTGTATTGACCCATGCCAACATGTTGTGTTCTTCTGTGTCTGATAATTCTGTTCTTTCATAGTTTCAACCAATTTGCCTGGTACTGAAATCAGGCTTACCAGCCTTCAATTGCCGGATCACCTCTGGAGCTTTTTAAAAGATTGGCATTATATTAGCTGTTCTGCAGTCACCTGTTACAGAGGCTGATTTAAGTGATAGGTTACACACCACACTAATAGTTCTGCAATTTCATATTCAAATTCATTTAGAAGTCTTCGGTGAATAACATCTGGTCCTTGTGCCTTATTAGGCACAATTTGTTGAATAATTTGTTCCAAAACCTCCTCTTTTGACACCTCAGTCTGGTACAGTTCCTCAGATATGTCACCTAAAAAGAATGTCTCAGGTTTGATAATCTCTCTCACATGCTCTGCAGTAAAGACTGATTCAAAGAATTCATTTAGCTTCTCTACAGTGGCTTTATCTTTCTTGAGTGCTCCTTCAGCACCTTGATTGTCCAGTGGCCCCACTGGTTGTTTGGCAGGTTTCATGCTTCTGATGTACTTTTAAAAAATGCTGTTAGTTTTTGTGTCTTTTGGTAGTCTCTTTATATTTCTTTTTTGGCCCACCTAATTATACTTTTACACTTGACTTGCCAGGTATTACACTCCTTTCTATTTGCCTCAGTAGGATCTGACTTCCAATTTTTAAAGGATGTGTTTTTGTCTCTCACCACCTTTTTTACTCTGTTTAGCCATGGTGGCAGGTTTTTTTTTTTTCCTTTTTTTTTTAAATTTGGGGTGAACATTCCATGTAGCTTGCAGGCATTTCACTCTTGTAACTGTTCCTTTTATTTTCCATTTAACTAGGTTTTTCTTTTTTGTATGGGTCCTCTTTTTGAAGTTAAATACTATGATGGATTTGTTTGGTATCCTCCCCCCAAGGATGTTAAATTTAATTCCAATATGGTCACTCTTACCAAGCAGTTCCACTATATTCACCTCTTGGCCCAGATGCTGTGTGCTGCTTAAGACTAAACCAAGAATTGCCTCTCCCCTTGTGGTTCCAGGACTATCTGGAATAGAAACAGTCACTAATGCTCCTTTGATGTGTTATGATAGCAATCAAAGGAAGGTACACATTGAACTTGATTTTGATCTCACATACACCATGATTGGAAAAAAAATGTGAATCCAATGATTTCAATGAATTTACTCTGGATTTACACATGTGAAAGTGAGATCAGAATGAAGACCTTTGGGGACACTCATATAGGCATACTGAAGTAGCATGCAGCACCTGGAGATTCTGGGCAGCGCTGCATCACATAGGCATTTCAGGGTAGCTGTCATGATTTAGCTGGGCCCTAGGGCTGTCTGAATTATGCAGGGGGCCACATACCAGGGGAGGATGGTGGATTAGGACAAAGGAGGATTAAAGCCACGTTAGTGTTGGCATTTCCTCCGAAATCTTTTCCATTCAGTTTATCCAGAACACCTTTTTCATTTCTGGAAGAACACATCATCCAGTTCTCTAGCATCCAAAACACTCAATTCGGCTCCAGATTTTGCCATTCAGATTCCTTTATTTGTCATATGCTGAGTTGATCAAATTCAAGCAGACGGGTAGGCATAGGGTATACTACACTTCCTTTATATACATTTATACATTGCATTGCATTTACTATATGTTGCAATACACATTTGGGGATTGGCTTGGTTACTTTGCAGGAACCAATCCCGCTGTAGCATGTGCTATGCATGCATTGTCCATGCTCAGCCTATTCTTAACCTCATCTCTATATTCCTAAATTATCTTGTCCAGTGTTAATAAATGCTTCCCTCCATGTTCTCCCTCTTATCTTAGCTGGCTCAGACATTCCGTCTTTTTAGCCTACTGATCTATTTATTTATCTTATTTAGCACAAATGTGCTGTTTTCAGCCTAATAATCTGTTTACCTTCCAATCCTATCCTCCAAGAAATGAGACCTCCCTCCATGAGTTAATTTCTCAAGCCAGACCTCAGCTACATTTAGTCCCCCTCCTCCCGGGATCATTTTAGAAATGAAACACAGACTTTCGCCCACCTAGTGTAAATAGCTACACACTCATACATAAAGTTATATGTATGTTGTTTTAAAACCTTCAAAATTTAAAATTAGGATTATATCATTTGTAGGATGGTTAAAAACATAAGGTTATCATATTTTAGTAAATTCTATAGGAGTTTTCCATAGGCCTGCATTTTACAGATATATATACACAAGCACACACAGAGGAAACTGTTTCACTATCCATTAGTCATGAATTCTAGAAGTTTCTTGCAAGTGCCCACTCACTGGCTAAGTCTGCAGCTTTAGAATGAACTCTCTAAAGTTCACAGTTGTGAATAAAGGGTTTATTCTCTCCATGCATTTGTATATTCATGTTCATGCATGAATCAAATAAAGAATAGATCCCTGAAGACAAGTACTATGCTGTTTCTTTAAAATGATTCATAAATTGAATTTCATACATATATTTGAAGTCTTCGTTTAAATCCATCATTGGCTAAACCCTGTATAAATGCATATTTTTAATATACTGATTGGATGGGGCAAAGCACTGTGCAGAGAAGATCCACAGGAGAGAAGAGGTATACCTTGCTCTTAAAAAGACAGAATAGAACCATAAGTTTGTGATACAGTCCCTGAGCCAGATCATCAGCTGGTATAAAATGGCATAGCACCATTGAAGGCAAAAAAATGATGGTACATTTTCATGGAATCCCCTATGGACCTCACACTGCATACATAATATATGTCTATTGAAGTCAACAGAGCTAAGCTGATTCACCTCAGCTGAGGATCTGGCCCAATATGTTTTATTTCACATTGATAATTGACAATTCTGTAGAGGGCAAGAAAAAGCTAAATGCCAAGGGAAGGTCATTTATTTACAAAAATATGATTCAGAGTCAAACATGCAGATTACGTTCACAAATTGCCAACTTCAAAAGGAAAGAGAAACATTTGAGAATGTCACCCCCAGAAAATATAAAGATACAATGTACACATTGGTATGCAACATTCATAAACTACCTGGCATTTTACTACCTGAGCAGGGGATGGATAACAATTAAAAACTCTGCATTCATAATATTGTTTTGTATACATAAAAAGTGTCATAAGTTTCTTGAGAAATCCTGTCATACACAACATTAAACATTATTTACATTTAATTAGGCAAGATCAAATCCTGCAAAGTTAGTTCATTAGATTTCTCCAAGGCCAGTTGTTTATGTAAGCACTGAATCATTAATATGCAGCTACTTTTATAATTATGAGGCTGTCAGATAAGAAACCTGCTGCCTAGGACAGATAAAGAAACTTGGAGATAGTCACAGATATAAGCCCCAATTCGCATTGCTACAGTATATGGTAAAGCCTTGCATGAAAATGTAGAATCACGTTCAGATGAAAATACCAGACACACCATGAAACAATGAATCCCACATTAATGTAGTTTGGACAGGGAAGAAAGGAAAAAACAAAATGATGATGAGAACTTTGTTCTGCAAAGTTTTTTTTTTTGAAACAGAAATAGGTTTAAATGTTGAATTGCAGTATTAAAATTTCCAAAATTTGTAAGGGTGACACAATGTTCTCTCCTTTGTTAAACAAGATTTCTCTTCGGTGCAGCTTAATTTAGGCAGCAGCATCCCTGAGCTGTATGGCAAAACTTAAGGGGGCCTGAGTATCCAAAAAGGTCATAGATCCAGGCTCCAGGCTTCTTAAGTGGAGCAAGGCACATATCACATTCTATCTAATGTTTTATCTAGAGCCCTCATCGTCATAATATCTTCCCACATACTTTAGATATATAGTCCACAGTGGACTCCAAGGAGTTTTATTCTCTTTTCTGGTTAGAAAGAAGCTCTTATTGGAATGTACAACTTGGGGTATTCTTTTCCTATTTTTCTTCTTCCCTCTCCCCATCACTTCTTTCTAGTCATTAATGAAAAGAAAGGCCTTGCAGTGAGCCCTGAAGATGGTCCATCTTTAGATTAGGCTGACCTCCTCCAGAAACTCATTCCATAGATGAACCCTCCTCATCCAAGAATATATTATCTGTGGCTCTTACACAGAGATGAATAAAACTCAGCGTGAAGATTGTCATCTTCTAGAAGCAAACCATGGGATGGATACCCAAGAGAAAGGAAATTCTGTCATGTTCTGAAAACCATCCACTGGGGATGGGGCATGCACCAGTTCAGCCCTCAAACATATATGACATACCCAAGATCCATTAAGGACACAGGGCCATCCATGCCTAGACTCTACACCTGCCCCGTTCTAGATCCAAGCTTCAACTGCCCTAAATCTCTCCATGTCGAGTCAGAAAAAAGACTTTTTAAACATAATAGAGGATACAGCTGGAAGCTCAGGGTGTAATAGGGAGACATTTTGCTGAAAATCTGTTTTTTATGTGTTCATGATATAGTAATTACTCTCACACAATTAGAGCTCTCCATATGCATTCAGTACATGAGCCAAGTTTCAATATGGATTTTTTCCCCCTGGATGTTTATGAAGCTCTGAAGACAAAATTATGAACAGAAACAATTTTATGGTCATTAGTGACTACCTAAATAACAGAAAACATAGCAAAATGGGTAAGCTATCTAATGTATTGAATTTTAAATTTATAAAATTGTGCTTTAAAGTTAAATTGTACATTTAAAGCCTATTTGAATTATATACACCTCTCAAACTCTTCAAAATTACCATCGAGCTATAACATCCCCAAATCATTTTTGTCACGTGAACTTACACAGTTTGTCAAATACAACTACATGAAAAGTTGGGGCATGACAAGACTTCAGTATGAAGAGACTGTAAAGATTGAAATGGGAGATGAAAAAAGGGGACATGGTAGAGGTATACAAAACAATGAATGATATCGCGAAGCTAAAATGAGCCCTTCTTTTACTTTTTCTCATAGTGCAAGAACAAGAAGACAATCAGTTAAAATGGAAGGCAACTAATATAAAGCTCATAAAAGGAGATCATATATTTAACCTGTGAAACTCCTTGACATCTTTAAGCTTAAGAGTTAGTAGGATTCAGAAAAGATTTTCTGGATATGTATGTGATTACCCAGAGGTACAAAGATAGAAGATATATAGATATCACATATTTATATAGCACAAGTCTAGAAAAATGTTTTCTGAAGCCTAATTACTCTTAGCCATAATGGAGAATACACACACACACTCTGTGGAGCTCAAGCCAACAACTAACTAGACTAGTTCCCCAATAGGCTGGTTATTTCATAAGTCTCTGCTATGATATTTCTTGCACATTCCTCAGAACCACCTACTACATTTCCCTTAAGAGACTGGGCTGGATGAATGAATCAGTAGTCTGATTCAGTATGGCAATTCTTTCATTGCACCTCCATCCATTTGTATCTCTCTTTTCCTGTTTTTTGTTCCTGAAGATATATGATTGCAACTTGTTTCATAGAGCTGTTTGATCACTCCAAAAATCCCAACCACCCCTTGTGGACAGGTTTCCCTACATGATACAAATAAACATTTAGGAAGAGGGACGAGCAAGCAACAAGAAGTTACCATGTGCAGAGTAAACACAAAACTAAGTGCATGATCAATAAAATGAAGGGGCACAATTAAAATTTCTTTTGACAGTCACAGTGGCCAGCTTAATGCAGAGCGAAGGAAAGCTACGCCTCTCTGTATTTTTCTCAAACTGAACTATTTAGTAGAGATTTGAGCTCTGAGCTCACTGCTGTTTCCCCATTGGCTTACAATGACAAATGAGGCAAAGATCGTACCTCTAAGACATTAAGGCAGTAGGAAATTTAAAAACTGCTCTAGGCACGAGAGGCAGTGGAGCTGCACTGCAACCAAAGGTAACATTTACTACAAGATCACTTCCTTATGATCTCATTTGGAATGATCTCACTGTACAAGAGCCAAGGTTTGAGGCAGAGAAGAAGAGAAGGAAGAGACCAAAAGAGTCATTTTTACAGAGCTCCAATGAAACACTGGAGAGACTGATAGAGATTTTCAATGAAGTTTTTCCAGATTCCCAACCTTTTTTCCCCTTTTTTTATCCAAGTGAACTTGCTTGCTGTGTGGATTCTCCCCTCCCATCCCCCAACATCTCACAACTCTATTATTCTTGTGTGACTTAGGTTAACTTTCTCTATATCCTTAAAAAAAAAAGCAATCAGAACAAAATTAGTGTGTCTTTAACACAGTAATAACACATGCCAGCCTGCTATAGAATCTCTATGCTTACCCTTGGAGTTCTTATTACAAACCCACAAGTACTGTTTTTCTAAAAGCACCTTTCAAGTTATCTGCCTTTTACTGAAATGTGACTGCTACTATGTACTTATTTTAAAAATGGCTTGACAGAATTGCTAATGTTCTCATTCCTTCAGGATATTCCCTAATACTTGTAGCCTTTTCATGTTTCTAATTAGGCTAGTAATGGTCCCTGAAGTTAAACCAATTAAAATTATTTACTGTGACACATAGTGTGGAGATAATTATCTGATATCTGAATCCAACTTCTGCTTACTTCGCAACATTACTTAATAGAAAACAGGGAAACTGATGCCCATGCTTTCATTTTACTTGTCTACCAAATGTGTTTGCCCTATAGCAAACTGCTTAAATAAAGCATTAAAATCTTTGTGGTGCTAATCAAAATGTTTAAAATCCACTCACACTTCCTTTATAGTTCTGAGAAGCGTATAAAAACCTCTTACACATTACCTTTTACATTATGGTTGCTGACCAATGTAGTATTATATCCACATTGTACACAGATAATGCAGCTTCTGCAGTTTCTGAAAACAGTTCATTTTCCTTTTTTCCTTTTAAAAAGAAGATACACACACACACACACACACACCCTAAAGACTCAGGTTTTTTTAGACTTGTAAATGCAGTTTTAGAACATGGCAAGGTGATTCTTTCGAGTCTAAAATGCTACTTTACTCCCTTTATAGTAATCAGGTTTTAGTATCATACTGGGTTTTTTTTGCTTGCCATGTATTTTTCCGGGAAAGGGGGGAGTTAAGGGGAGAATGTATCAAAATGGATTCTCCACCTCAAATAACTAATGACTTCAGAGTTAGCCAAAGTTCACTTTGGCTTTATTCAAATGCTAAAATCTCATAGGAAAAACAAAACAAAGTAAGTAGATTAACTCATGATACAATGTTTTTCATTAAAGACTGGCTAATACCACCACATGGAGAACTACAATTAAATAATTAATTAATTGATGTAAAGACAATTCTCCCTAAATGCAGAATACAACTGGTTTAAGAGTTCACATGGAAATTTGAGCCAGCCACAGAGCCATCTACTGCGCTTCAATCTGCCAAAATTAAAATACTGCAAGCTGCAATAACATTCTGCAACCTCAACTGACAGCCCCAGAACAGCTCCACACTACCAGACCCCATTCCCAAATCATGGGCATCGGAAGATGCTGTGTTTAGCTTTGCAAGTTGTCTAAACGTTGTGGTCAACAGCAGAACCTGAAACCTAAATAGAAAATCCGTAGGATCGCCTAATTTCTAATGTAGTGCATTTTCTGCATTTATCTTTTAACTTAAAACATGAGAGAGAATTTAGTGCCCAGGAAAGTTGGACTGACAACTTTGAAGAATGGGTCCACTATTTATGTGGCAGACACATACAAAATAGGCAGAAACACAGCACTTTCCCCACATTGCCCCATCTATGCAACAATCCTGCTGTGGATGTAAAACTTCAAGGGGTGAGGTTAGTTCAGTGTTTCATGCTCAGTCATTGGTCTCTCTGGCTACCTATAAAAGTGTCAGCTAAAAGTTTGTCTACACAGTGCATTAGTCGACCAGAGGGGTGTAAATTATGGTGTGCACTAGCTTGTTGCATACTAGCTGGCCCATATGGACCTGCTGACAAGGTCTAAAAGTCCCGGAGCGCACATTAGGTAGTTCCAGTTCTACATTAATACACATACGGGAACTTTTAGTGCATGCCAGCAGGGTCCATATGGGCCAGCTAGTGTGCAACATGCTAGCACTAGAATTTACACCCCTCTGGACTAATGGACTGTGTAGACAAGCCCAAAGTCTATCTGTAGTGGGGGTTTTGTCACTCTTTTCATATAGAACCTAGAACCGTTATATCATATGTTAACATTTTTGGTCACTGCCAGCTTGGGTTGACTGTAATATAGGATCTACAAGTAAGAGTCATCATGTCCCAAAACCCATCTCTGGAGGGATTCAATTTCCCCTCCCCCCCTTTTTTTGATAAAAACAAAAGAATAAATTCTTATACATTACATAGCAATGATTTAAACTGAAATGTATAATCCAAAGATGCATTTCTACATTGCCATTACTAGACTCTTCCCCTTCTTCTTTAGTCCATTATAAAGTATCTCATGAATCTCAATGAAAACTGCAAAGCTGGACCAGCTGTAAAGTAACTAAATGCATTTATTAATCAAGCTTAAATCTAACACTGGTCTTAATTTATAATTATGTAGGTATTGTGTAAAAGCAAGATCTTAGACATTTTTTTTGTACTACATTACATTAAGTTGTTAAATCCAGCATGCAGCATGTAGATATCACAGTACATACACTGATTTGCAATTTGTTTATATTTCCTTCCCTTGGATATATTTACTTCTCCCTCCCTACACACATACTTCTTTATTTGTAAGTATTTGTAGTCCATTTTTATTTCAAGGTGTGAGTAGATTGTGACAGTCACACACAGCTTATAGTAAAGGGTGGTGCTGACATGCACCACCTCAGGCTAGGTCTACACTACCCGCCTGAATCGGCGGGTAGAAATCGATCTCTCGGGGATCGAATTAGCGCGTCTCGTTGGGACGCGACAATTGATCCCCGAATCGACGCACTTACTCCACCAGCGGAGGTAGGAGTAAGCGCCGTCGACGGGGAGCCGCAGAGGTTGATTTTGCCGCCATCCTCACAGCGGGGTAAATCGGCTCCGATACGTCGAATTTAGCTACGCTATTCGTGGCGGAGACCTGCCCTCTGACAGAGTACATGAACACAACTGGTATACCGTTTTAAGGAGTGCAACATACTGCCCCCACGTGGCTGGTCATCTCTGCTGGCTGGCATGTAGGGGTGGTTAGATTGTAGCCATAGCTCTGCCTACATTCTGCCCTGTTTTTGGCAAACTGCTTTCGGAGCACATGGGAGGCAGGACCACCAACAGAAATTCTGGGCCCCAGGGCCAGGGCCGTCCCAGGGACGGGGAGGGGGCAGGGTGGATGTGATGAATCTGTCACCCCCCATGCAGGCCTGCAGGGCCCCCCAAAGTGCCCGGAGTGGTCTCGCGTGCCTAGGTGCCCTGCGGCCTGCCCGAGCAATTTAAAAGGGCCCGGGGCTTCCAGCTGCCATGGCAGTAGCAGCCCTGGGCCCTTTTAAATCACCCGTACGCCTGGACAATCACCCCCTTTGCTCCCCCTCCCCACATCGGCGGGCCTGATGGGAGGTGTGTGTGTGTGTGGGGGGGGAAGCATATCAGAAGAAGCTTGCTCTTCTCCAAGTGCAAGTGTAACCCATGCCTGTTTGTGCAAGTGTAACCCATTGTGGTACTCTGTCCCCCTCTAGGGACAGCAAGGCCAGATAGAGATTGATGAGCCTGCTAAAGATGTGTCTTTTCAGGGTGGAATGCGGGGCAGAGGCCATCAAGTTCATCACTCGGGGTGACTCTCTCTCCGGGTGGGGAGGAGTTGGGCCGGGGAAAGAGCAATAGCACAGGGCTCCTGCTTATCTGAATTCCCTGTTCTGCTCCCAGGCATTGAGCCACCCTGGCTGAATTGTCTGAGCAGAGCAGAGCAAGATGTACATCTTCAGCCAAGGCTGTAGCAGGCTCATCAATCTCTAGCTCATGCAGTAGAGGCTCATGTGTTAAGCTCCAGAGATCCCAGGTTTGATCCTGGCCACAAGCAACCGGGGTCTGTCAGCATTACACAAGGGCTATAATTCTGTGCAGGTCTTGATGGGCAACACAAGGGAAGGGGCCTGCTTATCTCTTTCCCTGCCCATTGCTAGTTATAATATAGTCCAGTTGTCTACTTTTTGTTAGTGAGCCTTGCTTGGGATGTTCTGTAGTCACTCTTTGGAAGAGGGTGGACTTTATATGTGCATCTGAAAATTTTCTGTTCTCTGGGATCTGTCACTTCTCTTTTATATCAATGAAAATGGAGCTTTCCCCTACCCTACCCACCAGTTAAACAGAAGTCAATGGCTTCTGAAGTCACAGGGCCAAATCCTATTCACATTGCTCAGATCTGGGGTCCTACAGAACTCAATAGGCTACAGCTATATAACATCTTCTATTTGCTCTCAAAATAATCACGAACAAAACATTTCATGTGAGAAGTAACCCACAAAACCAGAAACAAAAGATGTCATTTTCATATTAATGACTCGAGTAATAAAAATAAAACAGAATAATTGAGATGGCATGCAAAATTATTTCTAAATATAGTATATGTCAATGTTTTCAGTGTGGCACCAAGTGGACCTTTACTGAATAATGCAAATAGACATTTTTAATAGGCGTTATGGGGAAATGTCATATTTTGGAAAACGTTCCCATTCCTAATAATGAGGATCAAGCTAGCTTTTGGCCATTAAGCCAGTGTGTACATCTTAATTTATTGGATATAATTTTTTTTCTACATCTTGCCAGTGTTAACTAATTCAGATACTTAGATTCTTTTATCTTACTGATCACCAAAGCTAATTAATTCTTGTCTATTGAGAGCAAAGGAATGTGCACAAATTCCTGGCACCAGTTAAAAATTCCTCATTCTTCACTTTGTAAAGTTTGTTCCTATGCCCTTTTAGACAATGACAAATTGTTATATGTAAAACTAATTATCATTTCAAAAAAAAAAAAAAAGACAAAATACAAACAACCCCCACCCCCCCAACAGCGTTAATCAATAGTACTTGGATTCACTGGGAGCACTCTTCTGCAGAGTTTATTCCTTGTTGCTTTTTCCAATGTAACTTCCAAATGGGTTAATTTTTAGCTATTGTTCAATAACTTGTGAACATATAAAAAGATTACAAAATTAAAACCACTTGTATCAGACTACTGGTGAATTTTTCAATATCTTCCCCTAAAAAGTGGGCTTACTCCCTTTCTCCTCTCCCATCATCTGTTTGAATGGCAGAGCTATAGAGATTTGGTGGCCCCAAAGTTAATAGTGTTACACTGCAGTAAAAACCAGTAGAAGCGAAGTCAGAATGCAACCATACTGCAAGAAAAAGTATTGTTATGTACTACTGAGTGAGGGTTTATTATTATTCATATACAGCTTAGGTATGCTATGTTTGTTGTCCAGACTGTAATGAGCATAAAGATCACAATAAGCTTCAGTAATGTTTGAACCTAACCAAAAATTATCCTGATTCAAGGCTGACAAACCTTTTTCTTCATGGAAACAGCTACTAGGCTACTTAGACAGGCTAGTCCCATTGTTAACATGTTCTAGCCTGCTTTTGGACTGATCTTGCATGGTGCCGAATTTCCTCAACTCCCACTGAAAGAAAATATAGTTGAGATACTCAGTCTGACACAGCAGCCAATTCTGGATAGGCAAAGTAGCACTCCCAAGATCAAGGAGATACAGGCAGAGTGAGAATGACATGTTAGTGGAAAATTAAGATAACAGTAAAGAAAAGGCGCCTGTAAAATCTTCAAAAATGTAGATGGACTTGGATTATGGATCCTTTTGCATTATATGCACTTTTCTTTTATCAGAGCAGCTACAAGTGACAACATAGCTAACTGCTATGTTGCTAATTTGGGTTTGGAAAAAAATGGAATAAGTGCTTGAGTGTTATGGTCAAAAAAAGGCTGTAAAGAAAGGATCTTATATCTTCCCCAATTTCAGCAATTCACAACTAGAACTCTAAAAGTGATAATTGATTTCTCCTAAAGCATTGTTGTTTCAAACTGGGTAATAATTACTATCCTGAAGTTTACAATAGTTTGTAGCAGGACTTATTTAAAGGGATACTGCCATCAAAAAGTGGGTGCAAACTTCAGATTTTAGAATCACAAAATCATAGAAAGGCAGGGCTGGAAGGAACCTTGAGATGTCATTTAAATATCTACCAGGAATGGTCCAGATTTATTTGGTCCTGTTTATTTGGTGCAGGGGGCTAAATTAAATGACCTGTCAAGGTCCCTTCCAGCCCCATACACTGAGGCAGAATCAAGTAAACCTAGATCAATGGTTCTCAATCTTCCCAGACTACTGTACCTCTGAAACACAAGCCCCGCCATGTGGAGCTGAAGCCCGAGCCCTGCCACCCAGGGCTGAAGCATGTAACTTAGCCTTGAGGGGCCCCTTGTGGTGTGGGGTTCTGGGAAATTGCCCTGCTTCCTCCCCCCCTCCCCGCCCCATGCCAGCCCTGCATTTGCTACCCCCTTAAACCCATCCCACGACCTTTAAGCCCCAGGTTGAGAAACACAGATGTAGATGAGTTGATGTACCCCCTGGAAGACCTCTGCGTACCCCTAGTTGAGAACCAGTGACCTAGACCATCCCTGACAGGTGTTTATCCAATTTGTTCTTTAAAAACCTCCAATGACAGGGATTTGTGAAAGCAAACTTTTTAAAAAATGGACCAATACAAATATTTCCATGAAAAAAAATCCTAAGGAAATAAAATAAATACCTGCATTCTTTAAAAATTAAATGTTGCAGTTCTAAGCACCTGAAAATATAAATGATTATAAACTAAAATAAATCTGACTTCACTGATTTGTATTGTCCAAGTTGGGAGTGTGGAAGTAGAGAAAGAACTGACAGGGACTTGAACAAGTAGGGCACTGTAGCAAAAAGTTGTATATTTAAAATTCTGTAATTAATAACAGGTAAAGAAATGTATTTTCAAGTAAAGGGATAGATCACATCTCTGAGAAGGGGGTGGTGTATAAGCACCACCATCACAGGAGTAGCTCTGGGAAACACTGTTCCTCAGAGCGAGACCTCTGAAACACAATTCCTCTCCTACTTCCTCCTTGCTCCCCAAGGGAGTCATTTACTTGCTTGATGGATTGGCTAGCTATTGAGTGTCTGGGTTGGCCAACCCAAGAGGCCAACCACTCCCCATCTACTCCTTGCCCTCGAACTCTGGGGTACAAGAGGGAAGTTCATGCTCCCGCCAACTCCCCTATCCAAGTCCAAGATTATTATCTGACCCTTTAAAGTGGCCCAGGGTCACAGAAAACAAGGGTGTGTCTGAGGGAAGTCAGTGATGGATGGGCATAGGGGTGGGTGGGTCGGCCTTGCTAAACATGATGCAGCACTCTAACTGGCACACATAATGCACATCATCAGTCATGCCCATACAGGGCTATTTATTTGTACATTTTTTGATTTCCCCCCCCGGGACATGGTGCAGCTCACTGGAATGCTGGTTGGTAGAGTGGTCATAAACTGGGAGTATTTTTATGTGGATTTTGGATAGGAAATAAGTCTCATACATTTAGTTTGGCTTCTCTTCTAATCCTTAACAATTCCAGTTAGCCATTGGAGGACAACTTGTCAAACTCGGTCACTTCTTTGATTCCCAGCAACCCTGTCAGTGGCCTGGTACAGTCAATAGAACATGCTTCTAAAGGCAAATTCAGTTCATTTTATCTCAATATTTACTTTGCATCTGTTCTCTATTGAAAAACTTCTCTCAAAGGAAGAAATGACATTATAAATGTGTCCCAGTCCTAAATTATTTTTATAAAACTAATGAAATTTCCTCTCTGGGCAATGATATCCCTTTCACTTCAAGACCACTTCATAAACTCTGCTGAGATGGACTAGATAAATCTTGCTTCAGGGGCTTGAGCACCCTCAATTCCCATTGACGTCAGTAGGAGCTCTCAGTTCCTAGAAGAATACTCTAAGCTTGAAACCCACTATTCCATACCTTTTTCCTTGGAAGTCTAGAGATAACAGTCTATAGATAACAGCTCCTACACAGAGCCCCGTTTTAGATTCCTACAGAATTTATTCAATCATCCTTGTTGTCCATAATTTCACCACCAGTGAACATTTCTGTTGTGCCATCCTAAAATGATGTGCTTGTGCATTCAAGTCAACATCATCAATCACAAAAGACAGTATTTCTAGCAAGAGAACTAAAGGGAAATCTCTCCAAACTGAAGCAGGGGGTTTACCATGACTGTTACATATATCGCAGCAGACCCAATGAAGTGAGTTTTCTACTTGCAGCTTCTTTTAGAATTATGGATGGTCTTGCTTTGCACATTAGCATTACTCTAAATGCAGATCTGGGCTATCATATTTTTGGTTGGCTGTGGTAGTGACATTAAAACAGAATAAAGAAAACAAAAACTAATGTGAATATGTGAGAACAGACCCAGCTACTCTTGTTACATACATTCAGAAAAGTTCATATAAAGCATTTTCTAGAACAGTTTGAAATGTAGTACTTGGGGGGGGGGGGTGAATTTAGCAAAATTTACCTTTTCCTTGGTTCTATAGAACAACAAAATGTCTTGGATGATGATGATTATTATTATTATGCCAAAATGGCCTTGAATTGATGTTTTCCAACTCCTTACTGCAACCCTCTCTTTAACATCATTATGGCCACAGTTTCTAGAAGTATGGTCTTGGCACTCCCTGTAACCTCAAGCATATGTAAAGTGAGGGGAAAATGTCTAGAGAAGACATGTACTCCGAGCGCTTAAATGGCTATACAGAAACTTCTTGCTAGTGTGTCAGTGGTGCTGTGGCTTTTATTCTATCTAGCAGCAGTGTAAAAATACCTTACCCTAACTGGGAGTCTTATTTGCTTTGCTTTCTTCCCCCTTTTTCCCTACCAATTTTTATTTTCTCTCTTCAATTCACAAAAACTCAGCTCCGATGTAACATTTCCAAAAATGTCTTTGTTAACCCAGCTATAGAACTGGGTAGAAACTGAGTCGCTTCTGAAGATCAAGTGATTTACCCAAGATGTCACACATTGAGTCATAATATTGGCAATATCCAGGTTAAAATCAACCCTCTCACCCTTTAATCTAACCATTACACAATGAATCCTAAAAAGGCTGAATTGTAAATTTAAAAATAGTTTCTGTGCTGCAATTTTGTATTCCATATTTCAGCCTTAGTGCTGTTTTACTGGATGACAAATACCTGAAATCCAGCATTTATAAGGGAAACATTCATAGTCACTTAAATGGAGTACCATCTATCGACACCAGTATAATCATTATAAGTCCAGCATCTATCCACAGGTCTTTTAAGCAAACTGTAGAACTTATCAGAATGTCACTGTTCATGCATTTCACTAACAGCGTGCAAGCCACAGGCCTTTAAAAGATAGCTCTTGGTGACTTTGCAAGAAAAAAAAAATCCCTTTCTGCTACTAGAAATTTTCAGCTGTCTACTAACCAGAGTCAAATTATCAACCCAGAAGAATGAGTAAACAACATGGGGGAGCTTTTTCTTGATACATTTCTCTGTATTTCAAGTGCAACTACCATTCATTATAGGTGAACCATGATAACACTGTTCCTGATAATGTTGTTTTTGCTGATACAGACTAACACGGCTACCACTCTGAAATAGTTTTTGATAGAGATCTCAGACTCTACTCCTTCTTCTAACTGGGCATTGAACTATTTTGCATAAACAAGGCATGAAAAAAGTTCATAGATCCACTAGTTCATTATATACTAGAGCATTAGGCCTCTGTTCATTTTTGCCAAAGTCCTTGGTCTGCAGCTTTTAATTCACTGCATAAATTAATGGAGATATCCTCTCTCCTAGAACTGGAAGGAGCCATCATTGAATCCAGCCCCCTGCAGCAGGACCAAGTACTGACTAAGTAACCCCCTCAAGGATTGAGCTCACAACCCTGGGTTCAGCAGACCAATACTCAAACCACTGAGCTATCCCTCCCCCCATACAGTGCTATACATTGCTTGACCAATTAGTGAGTGGTTTTCAATGAAAGCCCTTCAAAACGTATTTTCTCTCTCTCACACACACATACTCTCACTCTCTCTTTCTCTCTAGGAAAGCATAGAGCTGGAGCTGAATATTTGTGCTAATCCATGGGAAAGTAATCACTTGCTCCTCAATTGGATATTTACTTAGACAATAATTGGAAAATTCTTGTCACTGTATGGAGTGGCTCATGACTGTGAGTTGCTTACCCTCAAGGCAGACTGTCAAAAACAGGGCAGACACACCAAACTGGTGGTGTGCTCTATAATTAAATTTCATCAAACCCGTAACAAACGTGAATTCCTGGATCACTATAACTATCTTGCCATGGAGTCACAGATGGTCTACTTAGACTTTCCAGTCTATCTTGACATAGATCTTACACCAGAGACAACACCTGTAGGCAATCCTGTAATAAACTATCAAATGGTTTATTAACTAGGAAAAAGGAATATGAGCTACTTACAGTTTAAAGCAAGCAAACATACACACACCAATGAGATACCATCTAAATCCTAACAGTTACAGAGTTGTAGTGATCTGTCAATTGAACTTGTCTCTCAGGGCAGACCAAGGAGGCAGCCCTTGGAGATTTCTGGCTTTACAGTGATTCAAACAGCCAAAAAGAGATGCAGTTTCTTCTTGTCAGATTTTTATTCCCTTCCCCCAGAATTCAAGATGATGGGACAAGTTCATATGCACATCTCCTCTTCATGTGTAGAGGGGAGCAATCAACAAAGTTGTTTGTCCTCCAATGTTCCACAATGGTTTGTGTGGTGTCTATGGGCCTTCTTCTGTTGGGCAGGAGATAACACCTCCTATGGCAAACCAGTATTTCACACGTGGTAATGTTTCTCTCCTGACTGTGGGTGTGAACTAGAGGTGTGGGGGCTTGGGTCCAGGCCCTGTGCCCAGGGCCCTGCGCCTGGGTCCCAGCTGCTGGCCCTGTGCCCGGGGCCCCGCATCTGGGGCCCCACTCTCAGTCCCATGACCAGGGCTCTGACCTTGGGGTGCTGGACCCATGCCCAGAGCCCCACACCCAGCCCCTCACTCTCAAGGCTCTGCTCCCAGGGTCCCGGCTGCTGGCCTCATGGCTGGGACTCTGATACCGGCCTCGCATGCAGGGTCCTGGCTGTCAGCCCTGTGCCTGGAGCTCTGCTCCTGGCCCCATGCCTGCCCCCAGCCTTTGCCCCTTACTCTTGTCTGGGTCCTCACCCCATCCTGGAGACATGGCACTACTCCCGGCCCCACCCGGGGGGGGCAGACAGGGGTAAGGGGGCTAGCTTTCAGCACCCCCATTATTAAAAGGGTTCCAGCACCACTGGTTATAGTTTCAGAGCAAGAATTTTTACAGATACAGAGCAAAAGTTAAAATAATACCTTTTAACATGGGATGTAGACATTATGTGAGATTAATGCATGTAGCAACCTACAAGTATTTCATAGAATTTAAGCACTAAATACATTCTTATAGTTCTTATATCTATTTTTAGCAAAACTAACATACAGGTGACCAGGTCTGGTCTCCAGCTACAAGGCTGTCAGCTAATGCCTGCAGCCTGTGCAAGAGATGAAGTATTAGTGATTGTCATATAGCTCTAGTTTAAATGTAGCTTCCATTTACAACCCTTCTTTTTTCCTCAGAGGCATATAACTTTCTCAAACAAAATTATTTTGGACTGAAATTTTCCATATTGGTTTTGCTCGGAGCCTTATTATTATTTTGGGAAGTGGTCAGGTGGAGGATGGGCGGTTAAAAGTACCAGTAAAATCCACAGGTTCATTTTGATTTCTACATATGAAAATCATATATTTGTCTTATACTTTTGGATAAAACAATTGCTAGTGGTACTGTTGTAAATTGCAGTGTTCTGAAGAATTACTGTAGAATACTGCAGACCTTTTATTTAATAAAACAAACAAATCAAATCAACAATTAGATTAAGGACCATTTTTGATGTTGATGATCACCCTTTTTTCCCCTCTTATTCTTCAAACACCAGACAGAAGGGACATAAACTCTCTTGCTGAATAAACCAACCACTAACTCACAGAAGAATGTTCCATGATGGGCAGATTATTCCATAACTGTCCACTATTCTTGCAATGTCCTCTGTTAGAGACCAGATGTTGGGCCACTGCCTTGATACTGTATAGGACTTCCTACGGTCCAGATACAGGAACTTTTTTTTGACTATTCTCAGATTGTTTGGTGACACGGAGAGGTAGGTGGTTTGAATGGGTATTTCATTCCATCCCATTTCCAATTACAACTTTGTTCTTACTCCTGACTACTTAGACAGAGATTTCTTGCCTAACAAATCCTAAGGATTTTTATTTTTAAACTTAAACTTGTATTTTCATGAATTCTAAACCACATTGGCAGGTTCATGCAATTTTATTACTCACTTGGCTCTGTATTTTCTAGTTGTTAGCTGAGGTGTTCAGCATGTTCCAGTTGCCCACTCCCCTTCTGTCTGATCCAGCATCTGAGCCAAGCACTGTGGGCACCCATGGGGTGAACTTGGCAGCTGTGCAGCCCAGATGCTGAGCTCTAGCATGTAATTTTCCAGCAGCAGCATCTGGGTGTTTGGTAGGCCTTTTATCTGGCGTATGCTGACTGTCATGGTGGCTGTAGAAAGTCTGTGAGGCTGGCACAGGATTATTCTATTGGTCTATCTTGTCCTCCCAAATGCCATTTTCTTATTCATTCACATTTAATTGTCATAAATTTATCACCTGCTTTAGGTCCGAATAAAGGGCTGAAGTAAATTCTCTTTGTGATCTATGTATGGTATGGAACCTTTATATATAGCAAAGGCTTTTTTTCATGCCCGTACATCCTTAACACAAGAACAAAAGAATAGCCATACTGGGTCAGATCAATGGTCCATCTAGCCCAGTATCCTGTCTTCTAAAAGTGGCCAGTGCCAGATGCTTCAGTAGGAATGAACCGAACAGGGCAATAGAAGAAGTGGGCTGTAGTCCATGAAAGCTTATGCTCTAATACATTTGTTAGTCTCTAAGGTGCCACAAGTACTCCTGTTCTTCTTTTTGCGGATACAGACTAACACGGCTGCTACTCTGAAACCTGGCAATATATTGAGTGATCCGTCCTCTGTTGTCCAGTCCCAGCTTCTGGCGTTGTGCTTATATTTGCTAGTCTTAATCTCAATGTTATCATGTTCCCATTTTCTTTGTAATTCAGAAGCAAAACCATAATAAAATTATTCAGTGGTTAGCATACATGTGCAAGAGACATTTCTTTGTGATTATAGCCCTAAGCTCTACTGCTTCTAATTTTAGATCCAGACCATCACAATCCAATTCATATCTCATATTCCATATTCATTGTTGGAATCAAAGAACAAGGCTATTATAGCTAAACCAGTGGGGTTTTGTCTTTTAATCAGAATATTAAGGCAGCAGGAGTTTCTGTTTTTAATACAACTCTTCTGGAAATCAGAAATACTTATTTATTTTATGGCCTCTCCAAAACAAGACCATATGAAGTGGTTTGGAAAAGTTCTCTTAATTCCTGTTCTTCTCTGCCTAAAATAAAATATAATTTTTCCAGAAATTAAACATTTGTCTCAAATGCCCTCAAATTGGAAAAGACCAAGATTTCTTCCCATCTCTGCCTTTCCCAGACCACTTCATGCATTTCTAGTGGATATAATAAATAGTTATAAAATAAATGAGGGTCCGGACACAGTCACCATAATAAGTAAAATGATGTCTTTGAATGGGAATTAAATTAAGCTTCAGTAAAGCAGCAGTTTACTCTGACATTGAGTGGAGAAGTGGATTTCTCCTGCCCCACCCCCCCGTCGTCCCCCCCGCATCCCCTTTTGTTTATAGCTGGCTTGTGTGAAAATTGAAAAAACATGTAAACATGCTGGATGTCCTTGCTATGCAAAACACAACTCCCTGTACAGTAAGATATGTGACACCTATCTCACAGACAGGAGCTTGCAATCCTGTTCATTAATTTTATCACTAACATAAACTTTTAATATGCATATGATCAGTATATGGGACTTCCAGGGCAGCTTAAAATGACTGTAACCTGTAATTACTGTTCCTGTACTTGATTATAATAATCTGATTGCAATTATTCAGCGATTTTAATACAAGCCCTGAGCTACATAACAATAATTCAAGTGCAGTGATTAGAAACATGTTTCTGTTTGGCTGTGAAACGATGTTTTAATCCGCACTGATTCAGGGATCTGGCTACAGTTTTGTTCATGTAATTAGGGCATATTTATACAGTCAAATAGAATAACTTTAGTTTGAAGTGAACTTAATTCATGCAAAGACCCTATATAAGTCAAAATAGATCATAAGCATGATTCCCTTATATCCAAGCAAGGCAAAGATAGCAGTAGAAGCCTGGTTTGACCATCACAATGAACTATACTAATTTTCATATGAAAATGCAGAAGCACATGGGAAAATTGGAGAAACAGAAATTAAATGACTTGCCGAAAGTCACACAGCAGATCAGAGGCCAGAGGTCTCCTTAACTCCTACTGCAATGTGGTAGACTCATTTTACTAGTGGTCCAGCAGTTTCATTGAATATTTTATCATTTGATGTACTGGAAGGGCTCATAATTTGAGCAGATAATCAGGAGTAGTAACCCAACTAGAGAACTATTCCTAGAAGAAAGCTTTGAAGAAAATGCTAAGTAAACATAGAATGTGAGAGTAGGTTACAAAAAGGAGAGGTGTCATTTTGTTCATTGTCCTTCCTGGCACCAAAACCCAAGATGAAATCTCCCTTATATAAATTAAATATTAGAGGGAATAACACACACTTTCATAACTTTATCATATTTAGAGTCCAGTAAACAACAATATGGAATGGAAACCTTGACGGGACCTTAAGATGTGGACCAAAGAATAAAACTCCTTGACAATTCAGTATAATCTAACAGTAAAGCAATATACTAGTTCCAAACTAAAGATGCATTACCAGAACATGCATGTGATATCATAAATTAAGGAGAATACATTTTTAGACATTGTCTTGAGCTAGTGAAAAAAGTATACTAAAGCTAAGTATGTGAAAGTTATTGTACAGTCTAAAGGGGTGCAGGAACCAAACCCAATGGACTTCCCTTGAGAAGCAGAATCTTAAGGCTCTGCAAGCATATGTAACAAGCAGCCAAGTTTACTTCAAGGTGCTTTAGGATTCAGAAGAAATACAGCAGCAATATGCGAAACCAAGAGAACTCAGATTGCTCTCTAAAGGCTCTGATTGCAGTAATAAAGACAAAATTATCATCACTATGAAATCACATATTACCATTAACAAAGTTATATTAGTACTATTAGTATTATCATAGCAGGAGGGGCCCCAAAAGATTGTGGCACCTGTATGAACACACAGTAAGAGACAGTCCCTGTGCTGAAGGCCCTACAGTCTAAACAGAAGAGACAGACAACAGGAATGAGGAGAACAGAAATTAAATGACTTGCCCAAAGTCACACAGCAGATCAGAGGCCAGAGATCTCCTTATTCCTACTTCAGTGCCCTATCCATTAGGCCATTCTGCCTTTGGCCAGATTCTTTTGTTCCCTGGCATAACCTAGGGATGACTTAGTTGGGGATTGGTCCTGCTTTGAGCAGGGGGTTGGACTAGAGGATCTCCTGAGGTCCCTTCCAACCCTGATAGTCTATGAAGAGTGGCCAAATGATCCACTAATGTCAATTGCAGCACAGTGGGCAATCTTCCAGCCCACCAGCTCTGCACAGCCCAGTTCCACACTAAGTGTCAATGCAAAGTATGCACCACTGAACATTATAGCTTTCTTTTTTTAACATATATAAAAATAATGCAGGGTTTGCAACACCAGTTTTGAATGTGGCATGCCAACAAGCCTGGATTCAGTTTTGCAGACAATAGTGCCAGCATGATCTGAGCAGTAGGCTATGCTTTTTAATTTCTATGTACTAACAGTGATTTAAAAGATAAATATTTGCTAGGGGCAGGATGCAAGATCTAAGGACATTTTGACTATTCTGACAAAATCAGGAAAAAATATGACCCAACTCCTGGAAAAAACAATTACATAAGAACGGCCATACTGGATGGGACCAAAAGTCCATCCAGCCCAGCATCCCATCCTCTGACAATGGCCAATGCCAGGTGCCCCAGAGGGAATGAACAGAACAGGCAATCACCAAGTGATCCATTCCTGTTGTTCATTCCCAGCTTCTGGCAAATTTGCAGAAATATAAGATCAGGAAGGTCCAATTTGTTGAAAGTTCAAATTCCAAGAAATAAATGTTTGACATTTTTCATTAACAGTAAACTTTGGCTTCTAAGCATAAGATTGTAAAGCTAGATGTTACACATGCTTGCACTTAAGACTCAGTGCATATTCAGGATACCACCAATATCTAAATGCATCTTTCTCGACTTCTTGTTGAGATGAGTACATCTCTGATACAGGAAAATGCAACTCGATTGACTTCAATGAGATTGCACCTGCTTACATCAAAAATGAATTTGGGAGCCAGTCTGATAGAAAGTGTAACTTCTTGACAGAATCTAGAATCAGTGGAATGTCATAGAGAATGAACTGTGTGGTAGGTCGATCTGATCAAAATATTAATTGCACAAAATTTTAATCAAATGTGACTTTTTTCTATTTGCAAACAGTTCACAAACAAATAATTGGCTACAATCCTGAACTGTACCCAAACCGTGCTTGGTGCAACTCCGAGGTGGAGCAAAGGTGGCTTTATGTCTCTTTTATGCCCCCTTGCATGACTAGAATCTGGGCCAGTCCTAAATATAATTTAAAGTAGCCTCAGAACTCTCCTTTCTTTCTGACTGGTACTGTTGCTTTCTGGGCTTTCCATTTCATCCTAACAGTGGCAGGGCTATCAGCAGCCTTTTCATGTGATATCAGAGGACAACAATGTGGCTGCAGAAGGATATGCATAGCTGTGCGGTAGCTAAAAGTTGTTCCATAAGGCAGTAGTGTTGGGAGTTGATTCCCACTTTAATATTTGAAGAACATTTGCCATTTCTCCTGGGGCTGAAAGATATCTGAAGTTTCTCCAGGAAAGGACCTCCTCCTTTCCTTAGCAACAAATAATGCTGAATACAGGGTAAGGTGAACAACTGGAACTTTAAGCCTCATGCACTGTTCCACCCATATGTCTGTGTTGCTTCCAGCCTAGCTCCCTGCATTCCCTGCTGGTGACCCCTCAATAACATCCCTCCAGGGAATATAGCTCTCTGACTCCAGTTCCACTCACCATAATACACTCCTGATGCTTGAGCATTCACCTCCAAACCCAGCCTGTCCCTTTCCTCTTTACTGCTGCTGCTGTTCCAGAGTTTTGGGGCCAGAAAGCCATTGATTTCAAAGTATTCGCCTTGTCTCCCTGTCAAACATCCAATGACAATTTATACAATTTAGCTAGGCAAGCATTTTTCAGAATACATTCATATGAATAAATTCACTTCCTCAAACATTCAAGCCAACACAACCCCATCACCTGAATGTTTGTGGAGCAGAAAGTAAAAAGTTTGACCATTCTAGTAAAGTTGTCTTGCCATGTCCCATCCCTCCCTTACTTCCTGTTTTTTGGGTGGGAATTCCCTTCTGTGCACGCGCGCACACGCACACACACACATGCACACACACACACACACACACACACACATACACATGGCTGTGATGCAGTTGAATAAAGCAGCACAGTGCCCAGCCTGCAGTACAGTGACTAGAGAATCTGTTTTTGGTGAACTGAGTGATCCCTTTGTCAAAAATAATTGCACTGAATTGTGATTTGGGATTTGCAAAACATCTTTTCAGTGCATTTCTCCCACTCCCACTATTCAGCCAGAGCTAGTGGTGGCAATGATAAATCCAGGTCTTAAAACAGAATTAAGACCCTGTATTTCACTCATCCTCTGAAGCACATCATCAATCTTTACAATGTTCCAAAGCAGTTAGGTGTATTTCATGACACAAAATGATTTATTTGGATACCAAATATCTACCAGGCACTTTTTCAGATGTTTCAGAATACCAAATTACCCATAAGCACAATATTTGAGTGCTACCTTAATGGGTTGAGTTACTACATTTCTAATAAGAGTTATCATTTTGATTCTATAAAAACAGTATGGACATGCACAACTATAAACATAAGTGACTAAAATATTTTGGAAACCTATGTTTCTATCCACAAACTGGAGAAGGAATGATAAGCTATACAAATTCCCCTCCCACTCCATGGAAGATTGGCAATATCTTTTTTGCTGACTCAGTAAATATCTAGTTTAGTTTAGATTACTGACAGGGCAAAGGTTTGAACTCAACTTCAAAATATTTGTCAACCCTGTCTATCTATCCAGTATTGATCACAGAAGTGTGATCCAATAAAAGGGTGTTATCCAAGAAGCAGTTCTATACCAGGAATTAAAATTAAGGACTTGAAAAGTAGTATGCCTTTTTCATTTATTAACTTACGTCGTGTGATGTGGGAAAAGGACTTTTTCAAATCTTTTTAGAACTCTAATGAGCACATTTCAAGAGATTACTACCACCTCCTCAATTTAACCAGCCTCTCAACCACTGCTTCAAGGGAATCACATGAGTACTTGACCTCTAAGATTTTAAGAAGAAAAACAAACTTCATAAAACTTAATCACATTAGTTAAAGCTGGAAGGATGTTTTAATGCCCCTCCGAAGCCACCAAGTTCCATTACCTGAAACCCATCAACATAATCCTTCCTTAGGAAGAAAGGAATGAATCAAATTGAAAAGATTTGTAATTGAATTATCCTTAGTCTCAGGGCAATTAGAACCATTTTTATTGGAACACCTAGATATAACCTTGACTGTTTCTAATTAGTCTATCAACTCAGATAATAAGAAAATGTGGTAACACTTTTACAGTGTTGTAAATTGAAACGAGTTCATATTTGTTGATAGTATGTGCACTGTAAAAGCATCTATGTGGGGAGGAAGGCTCAGACAGAATAGAGATGAACAAAGTAGAATGCAGAACGAGGACATAAAATATGTCCAGTAATGAGTAATGAATTTCTTTTGCTCCTTTGTGTAAGGTTATAAATTCACTCTCTCAGTCACATATTTCTTTTTACAACTGGTAAATATTTTAGTTAATTGAAGGTATTTTTTTAAATAGCTAATGAACTACTAGAGAAACTAGTACAAGAGCCAGAACTGGAATAGCTTAAAAGAAAGATATAGTCTAGCAAAACTTGCAAACTCTGGTCCTATCAAATATAATATTTGATTGTGGTTTGTTTACAGGCAGTTTATATGGAAGTTTGAATTTCAGACTGAGTCAAAAAAGCAAATTCAGGAGTAATACACAATCACTAAAGCAGCAGGTAAATACCATGAAATATAATCCTTCATTTTCTTCTTATATTTAGAATGTTTTTTTCTTTTGCTTCTTTATTCTACTGCTTTGATATGTGAAAAGTGTGGTGACTTTGGAAGATAAGCTTTCCAGGTAATCACTGCTGCAGTTATCGTTACTTGAGTGTATATGTTTACTTTTATATTTTTATTTTAAAGAGCCTCCCATGCCCTAGAGCTGTAATCTTAAAAAAAAAAAAAAAAGATGACCTTTCATATCTCTGTATTCACTTTGTCACTAATTTAATGGAAGAAAAGGCTCTTGGACAGGGCAAAAAATTTTTGGCTGCCATAGATGAACAGTATAATGTGTTGTCTTTAATGACATCACACATATCCATGTTCTGAAAACATATCTACAGTTCCTAATAAAATTTCATATTCTTAGCTTAAAATGGAATCGCTACAATGAGGTTCAGATTTAAACTTAATACTTTAGTACAGTCACTTGGTTTTTAACAGCATTAAAAACATTTACACATTTAGAACTCTGGCGAAGCTGATGTGCTCAAACTTTGACTCCTCTCTTTTTCTTAGGGACAGGTCTTGCCTTCTCTGTAACTATATAAGAAGCCATTGCCACAGTTGAACCAGTGTAAGATGTAAACAAATAAGAACATGAGAATGGCCATNTTAAACCATGAGCATAACATATATAAACAGGCAGCCCCTTAATTCTGGCATAAACTAACTTTTGAGTGCTTGACTTTGCAATCTTAGCCCTTTAACAAAGTGTATGTTATATAATATATAATATATAATATAAGTTTATGTAACATAATATAGCTTCAAAACACTTCCCTACTTCATACATGTTCTATAGCTCTCTTTGGCTTCTGTGAGTGTGAGTATATATATATATATATATATATATAATTTAATTTCTTATGTGTATATAAGGAGATCCAACATCTCCTAATCCTCAACTAATTTAATTTCTTATGTGTATATATATATATATATACACATAAGAAATTAAATTAGTTGAGGATTAGGAGATGTTGGATCTCCTTATATACACATAAGAAATTAAATTATATATATATATATATATATATATACTCACACTCACAGAAGCCAAAGAGAGCTATAGAACATGTATGAAGTAGGGAAGTGTTTTGAAGCTATATTATGTTACATAAACTTATATTATATATTATATATTATATAACATACACTTTGTTAAAGGGCTAAGATTGCAAAGTCAAGCACTCAAAAGTTAGTTTATGCCAGAATTAAGGGGCTGCCTGTTTATATATGTTATGCTCATGGTTTAAAAAAAAAAAAAAAAAAAGATACCAAAGGACCTCACACTCATTCAGTGCACAGCACAGACAGCAATCACAGAATAGATCGGTAACCAGTATTTCTTTTTATGCTCATCATTCAGTATGTGGCCCCATGATTTATTTATTGCACATCATCCAAGCCCTGCACTGAATCCAAAATTAATTTTCTCAGGGTTTTCATCATTCATCACCGTAATATCTGAATGTTTCACAAACAATTGGTGAATTTATCTTTGCAACATCCATATGACACAAAGGGGTATTCATCCTCATGGAGAATTGAGGAACAGAGATACTAAATCTAAAGTTGCCAAAAGCATCCACTAGTTTGAATTCCCAACATGAGATGCCTAGAGATGGATTTTTCAGGGTATTTTGTAGTTCATAGCACCTTATTTATACATTTAAATCACAGTTCCCTGTTGATTTCAGTTGCAATTTAAATGTTTAGTATTTGTGAGAAACACGCAGTTAATTGCCACCAAATGTTGCTTTAAGTGTCTTGCCTACCATCATATAGGAATTCCTTTGTAGATGGTGGGGATAGAATGCCACCTTGGAGAATGGCAGTGAAGTGCTTTAACAGTAAAACTACCTTCTCTCTTCCTGCAAGCCTCTGTCTCCTTGATTAGATTTGATGCAGGGGTCTTATAAGCAAGAACCCTTAAATTCCCTGAGCACAGTTCATCCTGTGCCCTGAGTGAGGCAGAGGTCATGTGGATGTAAATAGGATTTGATCACGTAATTAAAGACTGTATCATAATGCAGGTTCAAAAAGAGGCCAAATTAAAGTTGCACCATTAGGCTGTCACACACATATGTGTAGTCAGTATGACCTAGTGCTCAAAGCAGGAGCCTGGCCTAGTGCTCAAAGAAGAATCAGAGGGCAGAATTGGAGCCACGGTTAGGAGGGAAGCCAAGGGTCAGAACCAGGAGCCAGAAGTCACAAGCCAGAAAAGAACCAAAGGACGGAGCCAGAGGCATGGCCAGGAGAAAAGTCACTGGGCAGAGCCAGGCGTTCAGAGGGAAGCAGGAACTAGGGCTGAAGCAGAGCAGGCAAGGATTGGAGCAAAGGCTAGAAAGGGAGTAGGCCTTATTTAGCTGCAGGCATGGAACACATTGAGCAGCCACTGTGATACTGTTGCTACAGGTTTCAGAGTAACAGCCGTGTTAGTCTGTATCCGCAAAAAGAAGAACAGGAGTACTTGTGGCACCTTAGAGACTAACAAATTTATTAGAGCATAAGCTTTCGTGGACTACAGCCCACTTCTTCGGATGCATATAGAATGGAACGTATATTGAGGAGATATATATACACACATACAGAGAGCATAAACAGGTGGGAGTTGTCTTACCAACTCTGAGATGCCAATTAATTAAGAGAAAAAAAACTTTTGAAGTGATAATCAAGCTAGCCCAGTACAGACAGTTTGATAATAAGGCTTCAGTGGTGATCTGTTGGCTCTTCTGACCAATCAGGGAGCACAATCACTTAGTAAGTATTTATTGGGTCCAGCAAAGCTCATTGGGTTGGCACAGAAGCAGCTGAGTTCTTGACAGTGCCTACCCTCCTCTCCTACGGGCAGTTGGCCCTGGCTCGTCATGGTATCTTTGGTGAAATTCCCAAAGAAGGTTGGAAGTGTGAAAATTTTCTTCTGGATCCCAGGATCTCTCTTCTGACCTGTTCCCCTTCCAGTCTATCAGATACTGGAGCTTCCCCTGGACCCATCAGGAGTCGAAGGGCTGATGGACGTTTTGTAGCCAAGAATTCAAAATATCAAGTATATTTAGGAGTTAGAAGTGAAATATATAATAGTAATTAATGTTGTAATACAGGACCTACTGATTGCTATGGTAACTATTTAATGTAAATGTAAGGGAATAAAAGAGAAACTAATGAAAGTAGCCTGTGAAAAATGGGGCACTCCTAAATTAGTGGGGTGTGGAAGTATGGATAAGGAAAAAGGGGTTGGAATCCTTATGCATATGTATGAGCTTTAGTAGGCATAAACATAACTCAGGATAAAAGGAGTTGCCTGGCCTGTGTTCTGGGAAAGAAAACATCAGGAGATGCTAGGATGACAACCACTGGTGATGAAGATAATGACTAATACTCTAGGGTCCCCTAGCAGGACATGTGAGTGAGGCTAGTCATAGGGCTAAAACATTTTGCATTCTCTTTCAATCTGCTATGGTACTTCAACATTTATGGGATTGTTTATCTGCATAGTGGATATATTAATAAAGGGACTTGTTATGAATTTCAATTGTGTCTTGTATGCTTCTAGGGTCTCTCATTCCGATGATACTGATGATAATATTCGTGATACTGTAGCCCTCAGGAATTTGAGCTATTCTGGACCACTGTTCTCTAAGAGAATAATCAGTACATCAACCCATCAATAAGGCTACACTGTGGACAATTACTAGGAGGGTCTACTTGGCTCGGGAAGCAGTTATCAACTAATGGTTTGAGGAGAAAAAGATGAAAGACAAGATGAATCTTGAGGGATTCTGGGAGCTGAAGATTGAAGGCTACTGGGTTTATTGTTCGATTATTTCAAAAGGACCCAGGAGGTATTGGTGGTCAAGCTTGGCTGAAAGGTGGCTGATTCTCAGGTTTCAAGTTGAGAGCCAAACCTTATCTCCTATTGCAAGACTAGGGGCAGCTTGTCGCTTTCAGGTGGTGTAATACTTTTTTGTTTCTTTTGCAGCAAGTTAGTACACCTGAGTTCCTGATATGTTTACTGTAGATGGTGGACCAGGCCCATGACTCTGGTATGGCAAAGTCTTTGTGCAACTTTGGATGGAAATGGGAGTGGACAACAAAATTGGCAAAGAATAGGGTGTGTTGAGTTGAAGTGAGGGTAGAGTTGTTGTATGTGAACTCAGCCAAATACAGCAGTGAAAACCAATCATCCTAATGGAAATTCAAAAAACAGCAGCGGTATAGCTCCAGATTCAGACCGACTCTTTCAGTTTGACCATCTGTCTGCGGATGGTAGACTGTCGAGATGAGGGATTTGGGGCCAAGAAGGCAGAGAAATTCCTGTCAGAACCAAGAAAAGAATGTGAGGTCTTGATCCAAAATGATGTATGTTAGCATGATGTGGTATCAACAGATGTGCTCAAGCAGTTTCATGGGAAGACAGAACTGTACAGCAGGGAATAAAATGGGCCATTTGGGTCAGGAGGTGCACTACGGAGAGGGTAACTGAGTGCCCTTGAAAGCACAGTAACTCAAAGTCCATCGAGAGGGTGGACCAATGATGCAGCGGTATGGGAAAGGGCTGAAGGAAGCCCTCAGGATTTCTTCATATGGACACCGAGGTTGTATGACCTAATATAGTATTTGACATTAGTTCATAAGGTTGGCCACCAGAAGTACCTAGTGATCAGGTTCTAGGTTTTAAATGGCCAAAATATCCTGCCATGGATAAGTCATGGTACAACCTTAGCACCTCAAGCTGGGAGCTTCCCTTGGGAATGTAGAGACATTCCCCAGGATAAAGGAAGTCTTGAAAGGGGAAGCACCAGTGTTCCTTTTAGAGTATGGCAGACTGGGCCACAAATGGGTCACTTGGAAGTAAGGAATAGATAATGGTCATCAGGTGGCAAGGGAGTGTCTTGCAGACAAAGTGGGAGTATTTAATGATGGTGGTGGGAGTTTCCTGCTCTACTTCACGGTACTCATCCTTGGGACACAAGGCATCTACTTTACCATTCTTAGTCCCCCAGATGGTATGTAACCATAAAGTCAACTCAGGAGAGGAAAAGGGCCCAATGAATCGGATGTTGGCTGAGCCATTGTGTTGGCTATAGATGCTCCAGATTCTAGTGATCAGTTCAGACAAGCATGAGCTCCTTTGAGGAGGTGCTGCCATTCCTCAAAGGCAGCTCTGATGGCCAGGAGTTCCTGGCCCACACATCATAATTTCTCTCTGTGGGAGTGAGTTTCTGTGAGAAAAAGATTCAAGGATGAAGTAACTGGTGAGGGATGGTAAACTGCGAAAGGACTGCACATATCTCAAAGTCTGAGGCTCTACTATAAAGATCTTTGAGGGATCTGGATGGGTCAAAACGGGGGGAGAAATACACACTTTTCAAGCACAACCACAACTACATTGGGCAAGTCACAATCTTGCCATTAGTATCAAATAGATATTTGGGGAAGTCAGCGGTTTAGTGACTTTCACTGCCAGCTCTTCACACAGGACTGGCCTGACCAGTTTGCTGGCCAATGCAGAAAAGTTTTCAGCATGAATTCCCCCATGTTTCCCTCAAAGGCTGAGTACAAAAAACCCCACACAACCTGCTTCTGGCTAATCAGCGGAGGAAAAGAAAACGCCAACCAATCAGAATGGAAAAAAGCCCCAGCATCTGCCCCTACAACTGGCCCTGCCTACATGCCATGATGTTATGCTAGTGCCCTGGAAACTATAATTGCATGTTAATATATGGTAACTCAGCTCATTAGAATTCACATGCTCTGGTTATTACCATGAAAAAAAATAGGAACCCATTTTTCCAGCAGTTGCATAAACTTGTATTTCATACAGATATATTTTACTTTTTCCATGTACTATTTAAAATCTTCTGTCTTCTTTGGAGATGCTATTATAACTGCCATTTTTCTCCATTTTCAGCTTTGTATTGTGTTACAATATTTTAGTGTTATGTAAAATATAGTTGAGCACCTCAAAATTCAAGCTCTTATATTTCAGGATTTAGTCAGAGAAGAGATGCACATAAATCTATATGACCAGAAGAGATAAGTAGATCATAAAAGAGTCAATACACATCATAACCCTGAACACCTAACACAGAGATATGAGACAGTTACAGATTATTATGGCATGGATGGCATGAAAATCTATGATAAATCTATGTTAAATCTCAGATTATACTGCATACAATGACTCCCCCTTTCTAAAAATAACATAAAAGCAAACCAAAACACAAGCTATGAAGGCTTAAATTCTCTCCCAATATTTTCACTAAAAGATAAAATAGTTCAAAGTCAAACATTATGTGAAGTGCTTTAGATTGTTCTTTTGAAAGTCACTATAGAAATATCTTATAGAAATGTCACTCTATTGTATCCTACCATATTTAAGAATTAATGACAGTAGTACAGCCACAAGAGATGAAGATTTACTGATGTGATCAACCCGGTCAATTACTACTCACCAGCAGTTAATAAGGCAATCTTGAGAAGAGAGACTAGGAGACAAAGAAACAAACACATTATTAAAAAAGGGCTGCATTTAATATCAAGATTTTTTTTTCATTTTGAGAGATCCTTATATGACAGTATTTTCTTTTTAATAATAGGAGTCTTTCATTTAAATGATGCAATCAGTATGCCACAAGCGGTTTCTTTCTTTGGTAGGAGGAGTCAGCAGCTCCAACATTCAATTGACCTGTTTCCAAATAATCTACAGGAAAAAATGAAGATTAAGTCCTCTAACAAGAGCAGTTTTCACAATCTAGCATACAAAGAGAAGGATTCGGTAAAAAGATGAGAGGGGAAGCCGCATTGTGCTAGCTCACTTAAATCTTATTTCCAATTCACTAAATGTGTTATTTGACTTGGCAAGTGAGCTGGTATGTGTATTAGATCAGCAGGGAGCCTAATCAAGGAGATGCCAAGTTTGCTGCAGCCCCTCTGTGCAGCATTAGCCTCAACTAGTGACCTTAAGCAAAGTGGGTGGTTGAACCCAAAAGAGAATAGCATTAACTTTTGCTTGAAGTTCAGCCTGATTTGAAGTCTCCTTTTGTGCGTTATTCAAAAAAAAAAAAAAAAAAATTTGCAAAAAGCATTCAACAGAACTGAATCTAGTCTGCTCAGCACCATCTTCACAAGCAAGGCTTTACAGAAGCTCGCCTCCATTAATGCTGACACATGCAAAAGAAATGAAAAGCATTAACTCAGCTAAGGCACTTGATTTTGCAGCTGCAGAACAATTCACTTTATAACCTAGTAACTCTAGGATTTTATTCCACACAGATAAATTGCTAATTTATACAAGAAGTACTTTCAAATTTTAAAAATGTTACAAGTAAAACAAAAACAAAACATACAAAAGTGTATGATGTTAGTTCTTTATACCAGAATTTTATAAGCCACGAAGTCTAGAATGCAGACTTTTTTTTTTTTTTTAATTCCTCCCCTTATACAGGTCCAAACAGTCCAAACAATGTAAGCTCTCCCTTTCTATTTGTATGTACTGAGTTCCATTCTACATTCACAGTTTTGTAAACAAACTTTAATCTTTTTGTCTGGTTTAAAGATTTGCAAGTTTCTCTTAAACCTATATAAACTGAGAGAAAACACTATTTTTTAGTAATCTTAAGAGAAACATTATTCATGGATTTAGAGGTTGGATGTTTTGGTAGTCCTGTAGTTTCTTGCTCTCATTTTAAATCCTTTGCTACACTTCTGCACCGTGGCTCATTAACTTGGTTTCCAGTAACATCAAAGTTTATATAACACCCTTTAAAATAAAGTTTCGATGATTCTTTCCCCAGGTGTAACTGCCTATGCAATATTCTTGTAGGTTAAAGACTTTAATCAGTGAAATTATTACCAAAATACTTGTTATAAATAATGTTATCAGACACCTCTGACAAATTTTCTCTGTTTTCATTATTTTTCCTCTCACATTTTTACTGTTTACTCTAACCCCTTGAGCTAAGATCGTATGCAGTATCAGTTTAATATCTGATCCGTCATCAGGACACTATATCTTGCTCTTGCAGTGGGATGAATTCAATTGGTGTAATAGTTTCCCCCTCCCGCTTTTAAGTATTATGTTCCTACATACTCTTCTTCACTTCATTCTAACCATTTTCTTAGTTCCCAAGTTTAAACATAGTTGGCCATCCCACCTTCAGATCATGAAAGCTTTTCCCCAGAACCTGTTTCCACTACTTTCTGTGAATCAATGAGTGCCCTTGGCAAGAGATTAATCACCTTTGTGATGATACTACCTGGAGGGCCAAAACCTAAACCCAGCATACAGCCTGAGTAGCCAGGATGAGCCTGGAGAGAGGTACAGGGATGAGAGTGGGGAGGAAGTGGGGTTTATGGAGAAGCTGTAAAGCTGCTTTGTGCCACACTACAGTTATAGTCTTCTCTCTCCTCTGTGGGAGAGAGGACAGGAATGTTTCCATAATGCTGCATTCCCCCATGTTCCATGCTCACTGCCAGCCAGGGAGATCATGGAGGACAGAACACTGAATACAGCAGTGTCACATTCAGGTCCCACCTCCCCTGGTGGAAACGTATTAGTGTTGCTGCCAACAGCTCCTCCACAGCCACAAAGAAAGGGGCTGGATTTGCTCTGGAGAGCATACCCTGGAGGAAATCTACATAATTTGGGTCCCCTACTCAGCAACTAGTCCCAGTTGAAATAGGCTTTAATCTAGACAATTATAAAATGTCTTTTGTTTTCCCTATAGAATATAACTTCTTTCATTATGCACAGCCAGAAAAAAATGTGTTGCACTAATAGCTTATTACCCTTAGTAATAAATAGCAACAATCTGTACTTCTATAATGCCTTTTATTCAAGGATCCTCAAAGCATTTTCCAAGCATATCATTCTCCCAGCAATCCTATGAAGTTCTGTAGGTATATTTTATATGTGGGTAAAATGAGGGATGGAAAGATTAAATGACTTTTCCCTATTCTCCCACAGTCTTACGGAGTGATCATAGGCAGGCCACTTAAGCTTCTTTGCTTTTCTGTTTACCCAACTGTAAAATGGGAATAAAAATATACTGTGCCTCTCAGAGCTACAGAGAATTAAATGTTTGTGGTACTCTTGGAAAGCACTGGATAAAAGGCGTTATGTTGGCAAGTCAGTGCCTGAGTCCAGAATGGAATCAAAGAATCCTGATTCATATCCCCTATTGTACCCAGAATTGATCTTCATCAAAAATCTTGTGTTAGTTTACTTCTTAAAAACAATCGCAAATTTCATTATTAAAAATTACTGCATTTTAATATGGTAATTGTGCATTTTATAGTCAGGAAAACTGAAAATGGTCCAGCCAATTTTCACTGGAAATAGAAAGTAAGAATGATAATCTATGACCAAAGTGTGTGTATGTAAAGTTTTAGCTTGAAATAGAGTTTTCTGTGTGATTTACAAAATCCCAGGAAAAAAAGTTTGTAACGAAAATGCTAACCCAGTTTGACCTACAACAGCACTACTAGGCGCCATTGACATATGAGGACAGTGTTATATCAGAGAGAGCCATATAAAAAGGGAAAAAAGAGCGGTTAAAAGTCACTCCAAACGTGCTGAAAGGACTGCAGGTACCTCAACCTTTATTCTTTAATTGGGAGGAGAAGCGCTTTTACTAAAGACTGAGTCTACAATGTAGGCCGGCAGCCCAACTGGGCAAACCCCTTGATTTGTGCAGTTGGTAGCAGTTCTATTCTAAACTCTTTATACAGACTTTCTGTCAAACCCAGGATACATTTTTAAAAGCAAAAAGGTATTTTACTAATTTTTTTAATGAAACTTTGACTGCAAGGAACACTTGAAGTTGGTAATCATTTGCAGACTCCTTTTCCCTTCCTCACTGCAGGATTGAGGGCGATTGCACAGCTGGTAGTCAGCACAGCTCTTATTACCAACACCAATTATTGGTTTAAAAAAAGGCTACTATTACTATCTGGCTACATTTCTTCACAGGAGACATTAAAAAAAAAGTCAAACCCTAACCTTTAGATAGTAAATGTACCTGTTTTTACATTTTAGTCCAAACCTTCAAATGAAAGGAAGCCATGAACCAATTTACCTGGACTCTCATTTAGGAGCAGGGTTTTAAAAAAGTAATGTTTAAAATAAAATCCAAACCTCCTCTCATGTGATCTTGCTGGCAGGCATCATGCTTTGGAGAAAAATCCATGACAGAAAGAGAGCAAGTGAGAATACTGAGTGCAGTAACTGAAAAACATCTGTAATTCTGGATTCCTTCACAGGCAACAAGTTAATAAAAACCCTAAATCATTTAAAAATTGAAGCAAGGATTAATTGTCTACCCAGCAAACACTTAGGCTAGTATTGATTGTAAATATTATAATAAATATGCAATGACGACCAATGATGTAATGCCAAGACACAGCTAGAATTGCAGTGTGGAAGAAACAAGAAACTGATTCATTTAATTAATCAAATAACATAGCTGGATGTTGAGTGGGGAAGGATAATTTTTTTGCTCAACAATAACAATTCTAATTATACAGTGGCTGCTATTAAAAAGTCAATATTTACCATGAGTTACCACTGATTTATTGGAGGAACTGCTGTAATGCCCTCTATTTAGTATAGGAATTAACTGCAGTATCCGTGTGACTACACTACGAAACTAGGTCAATTTTATAGAAGTTGATTTTTAGAAATCAATTTTATACAGTCGATTGCATATGTCCACATTAAGCACATTAAGTCGGAGTGCGTCCTCTCTACTGTGGCTAGCATCACCTTACGGAGCAGTGCACTATGGGTAGCTATCCCACAGTTCCCGCAGTCTCCACCACCCATTGGAATTCTGGGTTAAGCTCCCAACACCTGATGGGCAAAAACATTGTCGCGGGTGGTTTTGGGTACATGTTGCCCCTCCCTCCATGAAAGCAATGGCATACAATTGTTTTGCGCCTTTTTTCTGCGCAGATGCCATTCCATGGCAAGCGTGCAGCCTACTCAGCTCAGCTCACCGACACTGCCGCTGTTGTGTCCTTGGTGCTACTGGCAGCAGACGGTGCAATAGGACTGCTAACTGTTGTCATACATTGCTTCCGCTGCAACTCTGCTCTGCTGCTATTGTCTCAATAGCAAATTTCTCCATGTTGTCTGTCATGTGCTTCCGGGTACATGTGTTCTTCCTTGGGAAATGTGCATGGTGCTAACTGTCATCCTCCACCACTTCCTCTGCAACTCTGCTCTGCGGCTCTTTCCTCAATAACAAATTTCTCCATGTTGTCTGAAATGGGCTCCCGGGTACGTGTGTTCTTCCTCGGGAAATGTGCACAGTGCTAACCGTCATCCTCCACCGCTTCCGCTGCAACTCTGCTCTCCTGCAGACGCCATACCACAGCAAGCATGGAGCCCACTCAGCTCACCACTGCTGCTGTGAGCATTGTAAACACCTCGTGCATTATTCTGCAATATGTGCAGAACCTGCAAAAGCAGGCAAGGAGGTGACAACAGCACGATCACAACAGTGATGAGGACATGGATACAGACTTCTCTCAAAGCCTGGGCCTTGGCAATTTGGACATCATGGTGGTAATGGGGCAGGTTCATGCCAGGGTACGCCGATTCTGGGCCCAGGAAACAAGCACAGACTGGTGGGACCGCATAGTGTTGCAGGTCTGGGATGATTCTCAGTGGCTGCAAAACTTTCGCATGTGTAAGGGCACTTTCATGGAACTTTGTGACTTGCTTTTCCCTGCCCTGAAGCGCAAGAATACCAAGATGAGAGCAGCCCTCACAGTTGAGAAGCGAGTGGCGATAGCCTATTGGAAGCTTGCATCGCCAGACAGCTACTCGTCAGTCGGGAATCAATTTGCAGTGGGTAAATCTACTGTGGGGGCTGCTGTGATCCAAGTAGTCAGCGCAATCACTGAGCTACTGCTATCAAAGCTAGTGACTCTGAGAAATGTGCAGGTCATAGCGGATGGATTTGCTGCAATAGGGTTCCCTAACTGTGGTGGGGCAATAGACGGAATGCATATCCCTATCTTGGGACTGGACCACTTCGGCAGCCAGTACGTAAACCGCAAGGAGTACTTTTCAATGGTGCTGCAAGGCACGTTTCACCGACATAAACATGGGATGGCCAGGAAAGGTGCATGACGCTCGCATCTTCAGGAACTCAGGTCTGTTTGAACAGCTGCAGGAAGAAACTTACTTCCCAAACCAGAAAATTATCGTTAGGGATGTTGAAATGCCTATAGTTATCCTTGGGGACCCAGCCTACCCCTTAATGCTATGGCTCATGAAGCCATACATAGGCACCCTGGACAGTAGTAAGGAGCAGTTCAACTATAGGCTGAGCAAGTGCAGAATGGTGGTAGAATGTGCATTTGGACGTTTAAAAGCTCATCCCACTGCAAGAGCAAGATATAGTGTCCTGATGACGGATAAGATATTAAACTGATACTACATGCGATCTTAGCTCATATTTGATTTAGCTGAGTAATGTTTTGTTTCAGTATGGCAAATCCCTTCCCAAAGTTATTAAAAGATACTATTTTAGGGGTTTTTTTGGTGGTTGTTTAGTTGGGTTTTTTGATTTGTTCATTTTTCTCAATGTTGGTATAAAGATGGCCTGGAGTACCCCAATCTTTAGGAAAGACAGGATCTGAAACCAAACTTCGCTTCTGGTGTCTGACTGCATATATGTCAAAACAAAATCCTGGCTCTTAACATGCTAGACTTTGGGATAGTTCAACTCTGGATCCAAACTTTCTAGGTTGGGCCTTTTTCTAATAAATAGCTATTTAATGGGTAATCCTGTCCTACTAAAATCACCAGAAGTTTATTTGGGGAGAGGTGGACTGCTCCTTTCAATGCTCTTAAATTGCATTAGTGAAATATATAAACATCAAACGAATATTGTTGACCTGGTGACTCTGATTGGTGTTTCACATGCTCTGATGCCAAAAGAGACTTTCAAATCTCACGCATCTGGTGGACACTACTTTATTTTGAATTCATTTTAAGAGTTTGGGGAGGGGTATATGAAGATTGAGGATTTTGTTGTGTTTCATTAGGACATACTGTTTGGGACCAGGATGTGGGTGGTTTGGCCTAGTGGGTCGGGCATGAGTCAGGTACCCAATGCTGAGGGAAATACCCAGAGTTAGAGGCTGGATGACGGAACCAAAGGTCAAGCCAGATCAGACCCAAAAGTCAGAACTCGGTAACCCAGAGTCAGGAAAGGCAGGAGCAGGAGCAAAGTCCAAGCGGGGAGTGAGGCTGGGGCAGGACTGGAACAAGGCAGGAGCAAACAGGAACAAGGGCAAGAGCAGGCTAACTAGCACAGTCAAATGCTTTGAGAGCTGATGCTCCTGGTGGTGGTCTTCAGAGCAGTTCTGCTGATCCTCCTCAGTCAATTGAGCAGTTGGGCAAATCAGGAGGCACAAACGAGGCCCAGCTGAGCTGTTTAGACTGCCTGGGGGTTGAGCTAGTAGATAAGCAGACTAGCTGCAGGCCCTTACTTCAGATACATTTAAAAACATTTTGAAGTTTCTTTAAAAATCATTTTATTTAAACTGTCACAGCTTGATAGTCCTGGACATAAGACGTCTGTCTAAAAACTTATCCTATGTAATATCTCCCATTGTGGCTTTAAACCATCTTCTCTGCTTTGTGCTGGACTGATGGATCAAATGTTACTATTTTAGTACTACAGTGAAACTATAAAACAAGGATTTGGATGCAATGTATGTATTGGTCCCACTGCCTGCCACTTAAATTTCTCTCTATGCCATATAAATAAATAGGCTGAAAGGATTAATAAATCTACAAGGAGTGAATATCATGGTGATAGCTGTGAAACTTTAGAATGCCAAATATTCTAACAGTTGATTCTGTACATGTGGCTTCATGAACAAATACCTATCTTTACCCTAGTGTTAGAATAACAGTCACAAAATACTTGTGATAGAATTCTCTCTATTTTTCTCTAGCCTTTGGTCCAGAATAGCTGCAGACTCCAGAGGCCTTGAGTTTAACTTACATGAAAACTATAAGGCTTCCATGAACAAGGTTATGTCTTGAACACATCCAGAATTACTGCTACAAAAATGTTATTCTTTAAATAATGAGTATGTTGACCATTTAACTTGACAGTCCCTGTCACACTTCATCAAAGACAAATTAGCATAGTTAAGGTCACCAAAAGGAAACTTTTAAAACATAAATGTTTTCATTTCTTCTGATCTGGTACTTTTCCTACAGCATTATATATCACTTTAGAATTGCCTAATTAAGAGTGATGCCTTCCTCCTATTCCACTTCTACAACACAAGCATTTGCCTGTCCCGAATTTCTTTCTATACGCACGACACCAGGAATTTGTTAATTCATTGTCAAACAAAAATAGTTTTAAGTTTTATTAATAACTTCCCAGATTTAATTAAAAGAGAAATTTAAATTTATATTTTCCACAACCACAGTCTGAAAGCACCCCTACATATTGTTGTAATAACCTTCGTAGAAAATATGCCTTGTGAGGTATCATTTGAAAACTAATAACAGGCTGGTCAATAATATCATGGTGAAACGTATGTAGCAACATTATATGTAAACTTATGAAATCCCTCTGTATGATGTTCTTAGCACATGTTCAAAAAAACACATAGCCCTGCCCAGGAAGAAGTATCCTGAACAAAGAAATGTATGTTTACCTCAATTTACAGATAAGTAGCAAACAGAATCCTTGAGACAGCAGGGAGAAGAGATGACAAGAGATAAAAAAAATTGCAATTCAGCAAACACAGGTGAGAAGAAAGAACATGAAGCTTTCTTCCCCAGCAGACTCTGTCACCTTCTTTACTATTTGAATTAACTTTGCTTTGAAGGGCAGCAGCGCCGTCAGCTTTTCTGCCGCCCTAGGCGGCGGAAGGTCTCACCCCGAAATACCACCATGGTCGCCGCCCCCCAAATTGTAGCGTTCTCAGCAACAGCCTAGGTCACCTAATAGGTTGCGCCGGCCCTGTTGAAGGGTAACCAGCAGAAGAATTCACTTCAAAGGTTCACTGGATTACAAAAGAAAGGGACAGAAAACCCCACAGTCTCTCTTTTTTTCACCTCATATGATAAAGAAATCAGCCCTTTGACTTCGGTGGGAAATCCTTACTTGCAAATTTGGTCAGCTATGTTTGCTGGGAACACATGGTAAGAATTTTACCATGAACCAAGTCTAGCTTGTTAAGTTTTAGCTACTAAAAAGCATTTTATCTTTATTTCTCTTGTCACCATTTCTGACTTTAATACCTGATATTTGAATTCACTTGAAATCCTATCTTCTTTTATTAATAAACTTGTTTTATTTTTTAATCTAAACCAATCCAGTGCCGGGTTTAAACTGAACTATTTGAGTGACTCCAGCTAAAGTAGAAAACTGTTGAATATTGACCCTTTACAGGGAACACAGGCCTTTAATATCTGAACTGCCCAGGAGAGGGTTGGACAGTGCAGAACACACATTTTTGGGGGAAAGTTCAGGACTGGGAGAGTGATGGAGTCACCTGCAGGTAATAACCAAGGCTGGTGGAAGCCAGAGAATGACTTGTGTGTTGCTGACAGGCTGCTGGGGTCAGAGCTGCAACTATCCACAGATACTCAGGGTGTGACCTGCATGCTGGTAGGCTGTTTGTGAGTGGACCAGGTTGGGAGCTACAACAGCAAAACATTGTGAGGCACTCAAGGCTGCAGTGTAGGTTGTGACACAACCCCTCACTGGTCTGGATTGCACCCAGGAATATGACAGTGGTGTAGACAAAGCAGGATTTATACACAGCTTGTTAGTCTAACTGAGATTTACACTTCAAGAACTGGTCTAACAGTTTTAAGTGAGTCTCAAGTGTGGTGGCTGGGAACAGTCACAAGAAAGGTCAGCGTTTTATTCTTTTCTGTTTGTTTATTTCGGGTAAGGGAGATAGAATAGTAAAGTAAAATATGAGCACCAGTGAGGCAACTATAAAGCTAGAGCAGGCCAGGTCGGAGAAAGAACAAAAAAACTGAGTGTGAATACCAAAAGTGGCAAGCAGATATGACAGCCATGGAGAGGGAGGCAGAAAGGCAGCAGCAGTGAGCCCTGGAAGCTGAGAGGCAGAGAGAGGAGAAAGCAGCGCTTCACCACCACCAAGTAATGGAGCAGAAAGCCCTAGAAAAGGAAGCCCTAGAAAAGGAGAAGGAATGATAATATAATCTGGTCATGATGGCAGAGCATGGGCAGATCCCACAGTCTCCAGTCACTCCCTCCCATCCAAGGAACACTCATCTAGGACAAGTTGTGCCGTGCACAAAAAGAAGCAGACGGTATCAAAGATTACTTAGCACTTAGAAAGTTTATTTGAGGTTCATAAGGCTCCAGAAGACAAGTAAGTCCCCACACTTTTTCACATGATTTACAAATCCCCATTAACTGTTTCATCTGTGTTTTAAGAATTTTCTAATTATTATTTTTGAATATTAAATTATAACAACAACTCCAAAATAAATCTGCTGGTTTGATTAGGAGCCTCACAGATCTTGCAACTGTCAGTTTAAACTATGGATGAACCAGTATAAAATCTGTTAATTTTTTTTTAAATATAATGATTTTAAAATATACGCTCTCCACCTGATTTTTCTGCAAGTAGATGAACTCTGCCAACATATATTAGTCTCACATTATTAGCAATCTGTATGATTACGATCAGACTTGTTTTAAATCAAAATAATCCTACTGCTACTCCTTTTTCTTCTTTACTGAGTGATTCATGTTCCTCTTTTTAACATTTGAGGTGTGATAAATAACTGTGTGAAAATTAGTAAATACTTTTTTTTCTTATTTACTGTCTCCTGTCTCTTAATAAATTCACATCATACAGTAGTTTCTAATAAGAAGTTCAAAAGAGGTTAGAGATATGAATCCACTTTTAGAGTTCGGGGCATCAGCTCATTAAGGGTAATATAGCAGGCTTCCAGTTTGAAAAAGGCACTGACTCAAATTTGTATGATTTCACTTTCAAATTTCTTTTATCTCAGCTGCTGCTACTTCAACAAATACAAGTGCTTCAGATATAATAAGCAGACTAATGAGCATTGCAGCTGATTACTAAAATATTGTAATACTTCCCAAGGCATAATGACATTTTTCAAAATTAAGAAAAAGGAATATTTTTTCTTTTTTACTGCCATAGACTATGACCTACAAACCCGACTTTCCAAGAGAACTACTGAAGAAAGCAGTCTCTCACTAGAACTAATTTTGCTTTTAAAAGAGTTTTTATTAACTTTAGTCTGAGCATTCACCACAGTTTGACTTTTTTCTTTTTAAGTACAGTGCATTAGAATGGACTATTTGATGTGTGGAGTTGGCATCGTAGAGATCACCTCACAATGCACTCTATACAGCTTTTGCAAGTCCTGATTTTCCTATGTCATAGCTGGGTGAACCTTATAAAAAGGACATTTTCTATCAGTTTCCTGAGATATTTGGGAGACAGAAGCTTTTTAAGTAGCACATTTAAAACAGAGGATGACATGGTCACTCCTGCTACAGCCTCTTTACATCATGAAAAAGGAGTCAGAGCAATGTAAAGTTGCTCTAAAAGCCCCCCCCCCCCCAAGCACAGGCTCTGTAGAACACAGCTATAAAGATCACCTGGCAAGATCTGGGATAGGGGTGTGTGTGCTGGTGGCCAGGTTCGAGGATGGAGAGGCATGTTGGGAAAAGGATGCTGCACCACACAATGCTGCAGATTTCAGGCAGTGCTGCAGCCCCTATGGAATCCTGGGGAGGATGCCATAACTTAGACAGGCCTCCAAGGCTGTCTAATTACACCAGTGGCCTTTCCAGCCTGCAAAACAGCCCAGGATAAGGAGGGAATAAAGATGGCTTAAAGCACCTTATCTTTCCTTTGCCCTAAACTGCAAGTTCTGGGCTGTGCTTCAAAGAGGCATTTCATAGAATCTCACCTAGAAACTCTTAAAGGGAGTAATCATGCCAACAATTGTACTAAGTAACAACTCTTGAATTGCATCTAAGAGTCAATAAGTCAATAGCCCAGTTCCCAACTGATTTCAGTAGGGCCAGGGTTTGCTCGTGTCCTATTCCAGTGGTTCTCAACCTTTCCAGACTACTGTACCCCTTTTCAGGACTCTGATTTGTCTTGCGTACCCCCAAGTTTCATCTCACTTAAAAACTACTTGCTTACAAAATCAGATATAAATATATAAAACTGTCACAGCACACTATTACAAAAAATTGCTTACTTTCTCATTTTTAACATATAATTACAAAATAAATCAATTGAATATAAATACTGTACTTACATTTCAGTGTATAGTGTATAGAACAGTACAAACAAGTCAATGTATTAAATTTTAGTTTGTACTGATTTTGCTAGTGCTTTTTACATAGCCTGTTGTAAAACTAGGTAAATATCTAGATGAGTTGATGTACTCCCAGGGAAAACCTCTGCATACCCCCAGGGGTACATGTACCCCGGTTGAGAACCAATGTCCTATTCAACTGAAGTAGGTCTGACACACGTGCTTAAGTGCTTGATTGAACTAGGTCAATAATGAGGAAAGAGCACTCCAAAAACCCCCAACATGTATAAATCTATGCTACTTTACAATATATTTTAAAAACCAAAGAAAATGCACAGTATGACCCACAATACGAGACATCTGTGGTCCTCAACAGCAGAGCAACTAGCAGCATCTCAAGGGCCTCGTCATGTAATTCAGAGATTTTTTTTGGCTCTCTTTCATTCTGTGTTTGAAGACAGATTGCTTTACAAGGTACATCAGCCTGAAGGGAATAGCAATTTCCTTTTTCCTCCACAACAAAACAAATGTAACTTTTTAAACTGTTTATCTTTGATCAAAACTATATTACTTACCACACTAAGTAAATAGCTCTATAATTTGTCATAGAAATTATTGCTTCCTGTGGCTATTTTTGGTGTTTTTACATTTGCTTGGCAATTGGTAATGAGAGCTGATAACCTCACCATTTGTTTTTTATTTTTGTAACGATCTCAGAAAAAACATTTTGAAATATGAGCTGTTCTTTTATGTTCTTAAACTACCATGCTGCCAGGAATTATACCTAACTTCCTCACTCAATAGTCATGGGAACTCAAGCAACAACCACAACCCACACATACAATACAAGAAACCATACGGAACACATATATTACATTTCTGTGGTAATGCACTCACCAAGAAAGGCCAAAGCAATGCTTCTGGACTGCTGGGGGGAGGAAGGGGGAAAGGGAAGCACGCTAATACGAAGTTTTGGAAGAGGAAGTATACAAGCAAACTCTTATATTATTTGACTTTGTAAAACGATTTCTGCATATTTTTGCTGCTTTTCTAAATATTTTGAAAGCTTGTCTTTTTTTAATGCAGTAACTTGTTTTTCAAGTCATCTTCAAATTTTATTCTCCAAGATGCATAGAGACTAATCAAACATTCTGCTCCTTAGTCCTATCATTCTTGTGTCACTCTTGCTTACCTTTTTCTGCCATTTTTCTTTTCTGCTTTCATTTTTTGAAGGTGTCATCATCTGAATCATACTGTGGCATTATGAATCAGCATGCTACTGTTTATTGATTACAAGTTCTAAGCCAGCTATCCGTTTTCCCTTCAGTTCTGTGCAAAACAATGCATTTGATCCTTTCAGGTCACAAAGCAAACATTTCATATCTTTTTCCATCTGGCTCCAGGGGACCTTAAAACTAGTGTCTAGTTTCTTTTATCCTTTACCCTCCCTCTCCCCAAATTTGTTAATTAGGGCACTCCAAGTGTATTCTAATTATTCAGACCTTAGGAACACATTCTAATGTATCAATCTTCTTGAATTCTTTTAGGCTCTGGGTCAATAATGCTGTTGGAAAAAAGTGTATTCATTATTTTTCATATATGATGCAATTTTCTTCTTAGTTATTCTTTTGCCTGACTGCAGTAGTTTCAACCATCTCAAAAGGCTTATGCTTTAATTTTTCATTTTACTGTTTTTCCTTTAATTCTTCCTGACACAGTCCTAATTTCACCTCATCCTCATTTTCCTCTCACTCTAGTTCTTTACCACTGAGGACTCATAACTTATCTTCCCACCTGTGGAGGCCAAGATGCCCAACAACAAGTCCCTTATTCACTGTTGAATGATAGAAAGGACTCTCTTCTTGCCAGCTTCTGAATGTACTGCCTACGCAGCACTCCTAGGCCTTCATCATACCAGGCAGTAATAGAAAAGGTGCACAGAAATCAACCCTAGGTCCAGATGTGGCAATGGAGAACTCTACCCCGTGTTAAACTGGATTCAGTTCCTGAATTCTGGTCTATTCATTTCTACTAAGTCCTAGTAATGCCAGGAAACCCTTCTTGAGTAGACACTGCTTTTGCCAGTACAGTTTATATCAATTCCCCACAAAAAAATAACAATACCAGCAAAAGCTATACTAGGACTTATACTGGTATAAAAATGTTTAAAAACAAAATAAAATCAGCACCTTAACTGACATCACTATGTTGGCAAAACTTTTAAGTGTAGACCTGATCCATGTCATTGCATTGGCATGATTTTTTAAATGTTCTAATACTCATTCTTTTTTTTTTTTTTTTTGCCAAATCCTGATGTTTTTATCATTTATATTTGATCAGTGAACATCCTCCTCAAAACAGCAATCTCTAAAATTTCAGTGCATCGTTTTATTTTTACACTAATTAGTTTTTATTTGAGTGATAACATTATCTATTAATTCATCAGTATAGTCATCTTTAGAAATGCTTATAGCAGCCTCTTCTGGGGGAATCCCAATCTCGGCTGGCTACATGCCTCCATTCAGCTGTTGTTCATTAGCTAGTAACAGTGATCTGCCACAGAGCTGCCTGGCTCTGATCATTTAAAGTCTTCCAGGTCTTTTTTCTTTCCTCCAAAACAACCCCTAAAACCATCTCCTTAGCCTCACAATGCTCAGAAATAGAAACCTAGGCATATCAATGTATAATGAATCTGGATTTTTTAGAGATGTATTAGACTGGGGATTTTTGGTACAGAGAGGTTATGAAAGAAAATTCTCTCACTTATTCTGCTACATATTTTTAAAAATGTATTTATTCACTGATGCATGCCAAGGTTTTGAATGGTAAGAGACCAATAGCAGTACTACCATAAAGCAGTTTCTTTAGCTCCATAGTCAAGTGAACTATATACAATTCTTTTGTTCTTGAACTTCCTTCAGAGATTTTTTTTTTTAGAGGGGAGTTTTGTAATGATTTAAGGAAGTCAAAGAGAGCTGTAACGTTCAATTTGCTTGCCACATAATCAAGATTATGATGTAGATCATAAAACAAATGACAAGCACATCAATGTATTGGCCCGTAGTTATAAATAACAACAATATAATGTATTAGAGCATTAAATACAAACTTTAAATTTTAGCTCAGGACACAAGTTACCTATATTTACTATTCAACCCACCTCTTCTCCCATACATACTATATACGTTACAACACAACATTGGGGTATGCAATCCAAAAGTGTATGCAGATTTGGCTAAAAATGATATTCCTGGATACTAAAAGCATGTTAACCACATTCACACCAAAAAAAATAATAAAAACAACCCCAATCAAAACCACAAGGAAAATCTTTCGAACTTTGTAAAACAAGCAGCTGTGCACATGCTGTTGTCAGGTCCCCAGCTGTGCCTTCTGTATAGGACCATGCAATGCCATCTCCAGATTGTCAGGAGAATGTATTAATTTTGCACCATTTTCTGTTCCCCTTACAGTCTTTGTCATGAAAATGAGAATGTATAATGAGGAGAACATGAGAGGCATTAACATTCTGTGATAACTCATTTCAGTGTCAAAGATAACGGTCACATAACAGAGAATGGCACGTTTAACCAGTCTCAAGACCGATGTAGGCATGAAGATTAAAAAATGGCAGTGTGTCACTTTATTGTCACAACCATTTTAAAAGGATATGCTCACGTTCCTCTGTCTTTTATATGAGAGAGCTGGTAAAAGAAACAGAAGATTTTTGCAGAAAGTATTTCATGTGTCATGAAATCAGATGCACCAGAATATTATTCTACTTTTAAAAGTTACAGTACCCAGAGTGTTTTGCACTGAAATACCTTTGTCGAACACTGCATATGGATTTACTCCCAGGGCCTCCAAATGGATGTTCATGGCTGGGTTCATACTTGTTCTGACTGCCAATTTCAATTCCTTTTGTGACAGATGATTTCTAATATTTAGAAGATGCAAATTTTTTGGTTGATGAAACTCAGCCTCTGTATACCACAGCTCAGCCTCCATCCCCTAGAGTAATTTGCAGCTGGACACAGGTGAACAGAATGAAAGGAAAATGCTGAGCAACATAAACACCAACAATATTTGGCCATCTGAATTCAGCTAAATAATTTTCAGCTAAATTTGTGTGGTTGAACATGTAATTCACCCACCCTGATTACTGCCAACAGCAACAGCAGCTGCTCTTCCTGGCCTGCAGACCGGCCCCTTCTCAAACACAAGAGGATAGAGAAAAAGAAGGCTCTTCCAACAACTGGGAAGCAGCACTCTGTCCCAGTGGTCTAATGATGCAATTCTTTTGTATCATATAGATGGGGAAAGAGAACATCTCTCACCCACACTTGCCTCCTGGGGAATAGGGTAGAGAAGATTAAGCTAAGAACCCTGACACTCCTTATCCTGCTCTGGCAGGTTCCAGGTTCCTGTCACCTACTTGGATTCATCTTCAGGAGGTTTGGGAACAAGTGATGATCTGATGGCCTTCTACTACCTCTCCTCTCCTGAAGTCTTCATGAATGGCTGGTTAGCTTGCTCTCTCAAAAGGAGATGTCTGGGTGACCTGCACAACCATACTGCTTCTTCCAAGGTGCCAGCAAGTAAGACCTGCTTTCCTCCAAATCTTCATATATCTGAGATCTTAGTCCCATCTCCCAACACTGCAGCAGCAGGAAAGGAAAAACCCTTTAAAAACTGTACTGGAGTTGAGACACCCTACGGTGGTGGAACTGTAGACTCACCGTTCACTCTGTGGTTGAGACACAGTCCAGAGTGCACTGGCTTCCTGAAAACCCTATTCAGGTGTGAGAATGGGTATTTCCTTATACTCAGGGTGCTCTCTGGACAGCACAGCTCCCGGTCCTTCGTTAAAGCGAAGAGAGCGTACCCACTCTTCCCACTTCTCTTTAGGTTAAAAAATACATTATTTTGCTAGAGGTCAACCTCCTTCTTGGCTGTCAAGGTGAGGACTCACAAGCAGAAGGAACTGATCTGGGTTTGGTAGGAGGAGTTGGTGCTACCTGCAGAGTTTCTGGGGCTTCCAGAAATGGACACATGGGAAGCAGTAACACCACCTGATCAGAGAAGAGATGTGCCAGTTGGGAGTTCCTTATCCAAAGATATGCCTCCAGTTTGTTCCCAGCCCTCTAAGGGGAGACAGCAGACATCCCACGGCTGCTAATTCTCTCTCCTTTTGAGGGAAGATGGATGGCACTACTGCCAATAAATAATAATTAATTGGTCTTTTGTGAAGTTACATCCAGAATGCAGCAAATAGTTACTTCAACATTTTCTGGCAAAGAGCTCTCAGAACTTCAATTTTCCTTTGTTGTCACTGCAGATTCTCCATTCTACTCAAGTTACAGAGATGTGACCCTACCCAGCTAAGAAGACCATATGCAATGTACACATTGAACGTATGTATGACTGCCCCAGGAGCTCTTTTGCAGACATGAACTCCTGTCAAATAACTTCTTGTCTCTGTTCTGTCCCCTTTCCTTTTTTTCCATCACCACAAGAGATGTGATGCTGCATTTCACATTAAGCTTTGCAGTCACCAGAATTAGACAGCATCCAGACCCCTATTTTGACCTAATTGAACTACTGCTCTCAGGCATCCAGAAGCCTCAGAATTAGGCCAGGCCAGAGCCAACAGCAGCAGGAAGGGGATTCTTTCTGTATCTGCTATGTCATGAGGAGGATGAGCAAGCTGCCTGCCCACAAGAAGATAAGGGATTTGGAGGAGCCTGCCATACGTCACAGCCTAAAGATAGAGAGATGATGATGGTGGGATGGGGGGTAGGGAGGACAATAGCTAGCTACAGAACAGTAGCAAGAATCCAAATATTTGAATGTCATCTTATTCTTCTATCAGTATTATTTATGCAGCTGAATAGAGTGAATTACAACATGAGTCATCCCCCAAAACACCAGGGTAACACACACACCCAGACACACACACACACCCAGACAGCCACACATGAACACTTTCACAGAAACCTGATTGAAAGCAGTCTGAAAGGAAACAAATGTAATTTGATTTTTTTAAACTCATCAGCGATGCTATAGTTCCTATGAATAGACTGATCTGAGTTTCTAAATATCTTTAACCTTCAAAAGATGATTAGTGAGTGATTTTTTGTTGTTGTTACACAAATGGATACGTTTCCCAGTAAGTTTTGGAAAGAGGCTGTAGTAGGTGCAATTAATTCAGCACATATCATTTAGTGCAGTCCTCACTTCTTTCACAAGAACCCTCGCCAACTGATCCAGGCAGAAGATTGGCTTTGGTTTTGCAAGCAGCTGCTCATCTTCTCACTTAGCTGGAGGTAAGTTGTCACAGTAAGCAGCTGCTAAAAGAGTGGGCGGGAGACACCAATGAGCAGAAACAATGGTGATGATAAAAAAAATAAAGGAGCAGCAATCTCACTTGCTTCAAACAGATTGGGTTGTGTTACATCTCATTTCCCTAAAAAGAAATGGTGTGACCACAGGTTAGCCTTGAAATACACAAGCTCTTGGAAACTTACATAACTCAGGCAAGCCAAAATTAAAACACAACAGAAAATAACTCTACTGCTGAGTTATTATTCTGCCGGTCGGTGTTCTATGATGGTGGATATTGCACAGGGTTATTAAGTTAATGAATGCTGAGTGCAGATATATCCTCATTGGATTCTGCTTTGAATACACTAAGCCTAAACCCCCATTACATAAACCAACTGTGGGTACAAGTATCCTCAGGCTCACAGCTAAGTAAACAAAAATGGGGAGGAAATCCAGAATTAGGCCTTGATCCTGCAAGCTGGATACACTCAGGCAGACCTTTTGTACTTGTGTGGAGCTCCATTCAAATTGGGGGGGACTCGGTGTGGGCACAAGGATCTCCCATGTTGATTCATTTACAGGACTGGGGCCTTAGATGGGGAGACTGGGGTTGTCCCATTATGAAATAGGTACAATTTCCTGCTTTTTAGAAAAAAAATAAAATAAGAACTTAGGGAGAAACAAGCACAGAAAAAGGAAGCCAACCCACTAATTATTTTGAATACTTTGCCAGTGGCAAATTGAATTTTATTAAAATATCAACATATGCACACTTAAAACCTAGGCTCCAAAAAACAGCTCATTTTTTCCTCAGTTCATATTCTTCCCACCAGCACTCCCAATTCATTCTTTGGCCTCTAGCCCCAATAATGCAATACATCCACTACCCCAAACTAATCAATTCTCTGAAACCCCAATCAACTGATACTCTATAAACATCCCCTCATAGAGTTTCTATCAAATATCGGCCACACCGTTCATTTCCCCCTCACCTCTCAAATCACTTCTCCTAACTCCCATCCACTGTCCATCCCCACAAGGGTCAATAGTCTGTCCCTTAGATCAGTTCATATGCTGTAAACACCCCCCACCAACTGATTCCATTCTCACTAGAATACAGCCCCCCTCTCTCACTCCCATCCTCCCACCCCCCGCAAATCTGTACCCTGCAGGCCTTCCCAAAAAAAATTGACACAATTTCGTTTCCCCCCCACCCCAACTGATCATCTGCCTCCACCTTCCCATGAGTTAAACTGTGTTTTCCCTCTCCCAGCAAAACAGACCCCGAGTCATGTCCCACCCTCCACACTGCATCAAAACTGATTTTGTGCCTTCCTCCAATTTACCCACATGGTTTGTTCTCTCTCTTCCCTTTAGAGGTCCTCAGCTGCTGCTTCCTCCTTCCCCATGATGGGTCTGTGTCATGTTGTGTGGGAAGAGGAACATGGCCCCAGACAGAATTAATAGCTTGTCAATCCTGCACCTCCTGTAGAGTCCTTTGTGCGTGCACTGCACAGAGGGAGCAGCCATACCTCTTCTTCATTCCTTCAACACCATGGCAAGATCCCAGCTGCCTAATGCTAAACAGGCTCAGCCAGGGAGACAGAGAATTGCCAACCACAGGTGTTCAAAAATCATATGATGTCTTAAAAATCATGAGATTTGAACAAAAATAATGAAATTGAGATTTTTCATTTGCCTGCTGATTTTTGAGCCTTTAGGTTAAACCTGGGTTACATTTTCCAGCTTTTCTCTGCAACCATGAGGGCTAGAAGCTAGTTTTTCCAAAAATCTTGAAAGGTGAGATGAACATGAATCCAGATATTGTCAGAGTTGGCAACACTCAAGCGTTCCTCCAGGAGATGGATTCTGAGTGTTAGGTAGAACCCTATGCCACCTCCCTGTAGAGATGGGCCTCAATATCCTACCTACAGTAAAGGAGCCACTCATTAAATGCTAGATGCAGGGGCTGCTTTATTTTGTGCTGTGCAACATCTCTCTCATCGCCGCAATGCTTAAATGTGGGATGCAACCGGTGACAAACCCCCAAATGAAAGACAAACATTATTAATATAGGAAACATTTTGTGTATATGACTCTCTGTAATTTCAGTTTCATGATCCTCTGGTTCTGATGTAAACAATTTTCTGAATAAAGATGATGAACAGCCACCAGATTTATGTGAAATGTAGGGAACTATGGGACTCAGAGGAGTGACATTTCATGAAATAAAGAGTATTTGAGAGGTGTGCTGCATAATATCATGGCATTTTCCATTGCAGCTCGTAACACATCAGCACAAGTTGGTGAATCAATAGTTCAGCCGTTCAGTTCCGATAATCAGATAAATTCTCAGATTCAAATCTTATCCCACTATTTCCAAAATAAAAATGGGAAAACCTGACAGAGCTTGGGATTTTGAGAAGCTCTCAAACTAATTTTTGACTTGGCAAACCTTGAACAAGTTTTCAACCCCCTTTTCTCTGTAATTAAAACTAATTTGTTTCAATGATTTTGTTTTTAAGAGAGATTCAATTAAAAACAGGTTTTGCTAGTTTAAGGGAAGTCTGTGCTCTCTCTTAGGAGCAGAAGAATTAATACTGAATTAATCTAAACTGGCACAACTAGGTGGCCTACATACAGTGTATGGATTGCATCCATTTTTTTCATTAGATTGTGTCTCTTTCCCCTCCCCCAGATTCCCCCCCCCTCCTCATTCTTCTCCATTCTAGCACTGTTTTTCCATTTTATTTTTTTCACTCTGCCCCTTGTTTTCTCCACTAAGAGGAATGCAAACAATATAACAATGCTTAGTTGCCAACAGGACAGGTGCCTTAGAAATATCAAAGATTGAATGTTTTGATGTGAATTTCAAACCTATACTGTTCAAATGAGTTTAAGAGTAGCAAAAGTTTGCCCATCCTTGATCGAAGATTCTCTAGCTTGCAACAACAGGAGTTCTCAAGCTTTTTCATAATCTGGACAACACTTTAATAGACAGATTGTTTCAAAGTTCATCTTCCTTCCCCATTTACTGTCACACCAGGCACCTCACTCCTACTCAATCTCTGAGGCAACTATAGCAATTGCTGTAATGATAAAGTAAGTAAGTATTTATGCATTTTATGGTGATAAATGGTTTGTTCTCCCTGAAAAAATTAACCAGTGTCAACTTTAGCTGATTTCAACTCCTCTCTCCATCTGTTATTTATTATTTTTCTTAGGGTATGTCTACACTAAAATAACAAACCAAAAATAAAAAAAGCCCACCCCACACAACCTCACAACACACAACCAAAAACATAGCAGCGAGTCTCAGAGCCCGGGTCAACTGACTCAGGCTTGTGCTATGGGGTTAAAAAAAATGTAGCTTCCTCACTCAGACTCGAGCCCAGGCATTGAAAACTGCTGAAGGGGAAGGCCTGAGAGCCCGAGATCCAGTGCCGAGCAGGAACATCTACACTGCTATTTTCAGCCCCAATAAAGTCCAACAATCCCAATTCAGTTTATCCAGGATCTGAGAATCATGGGTTTTTTTTGCAGTGTAGACGTACCCTTATTTTAGGGGTCAGGGTTCCATTGTGCAACGCTGTACAAAACACATAGCAAGATCCAGTCAATGCTCCAAAGAGCTTCCCTTCTACATAGACATGGCAGACAAAGGCATTGTTATAATTTTATTTTCCTTATTGCTTTTCTTTTCATTATACAATTTTACATAAGGAAAACTGAGGCAGGGACAGCAGAATTAGGAGGTGATGGGGCTGATCTAAATTTCCATCCCAAGGTGTCATTTTGCTACACATTCTGGGAACCAGTGTTCTCTGTTAAGTGTGTGCACATGCAAGGAGTGGAGGCTAGAGAGGGGACCTGTAGTGGCTGCCATGGTGTCTGGGATGAGACCAGGGAGCAAGTAGCAAGCAAGTTGATTGGGCTGGGGCTGGAGCTGGGAGCAAATACATCAAGCAGCCAGCAAGAGACACAAAAAATGCTGGGACCCTCTTTCCCAGGTTGGAGCTGGCTACCCCCCACCAAGTTGCGGTAGCTCCCTTCACTCCCCATGCACAACACCCATCCTGGTTTCCCACTGAAAGCAACCTTCTGCTGCCTCTGAACCAAGGCACTGAGTGTTTAATTGACTTGCCCAAGGTCACATAGGAAGTCGGTAGAAGAGTCAAGAGCAGAACCCAGATTTCCCAAGTACTAGTTTAGTGCCTTAACACAAGCCCATCTTTCTTCTCCCATGTTCCTTGATGGGCTTCTCTGCTACAAGGTACCCTTCTTCCCTGGCCATACTAGATCTTTTTCATCTCCCTTAGACAGTCCTCTTCTGCTGGTCACTGGCAGCTTCACTAAAAACTCTGGTCCCAAAAAGCAGTTTCAACTATTTTTATGTAGCAGCGACCCCAAGCAGAGGTAGCCAGGCACTAGGTCCTCCTCTTCATTTCCATTTACTTATACAGGGAGGAAAGCCAACCCCATCTAAACAGTCATCTCTCTACAGCCCTCTAGCCCACATTTCACAGTCTGGGAAATGTTGGTCTTGAAAGTGGCCTGGAAATGTCATGACAAGCAGTTGTAGATTTCTAGTAAGTCCTGATTCCAACTGTGTCAGCAGAATAATGATAATTGAGTTCCTGGTGTATTTTCTGCATATCTGAATAATAACCACACATAGAAGATGGCTGCTAAATTTCCTTGTATTAATTCCTGTTAGCACACTGATAAACAAAATCTTTTAGTGTTTAAACAGCTTGAGATGGATTCTGATCTCAGCAAACAAAACCAAATAAGTTAAGCAGACTTGTTACACACACCCCCAACACAATAAAAAAAAAAAGGTTCAATTCACATCTGGATGAATTTTCAGATATATAGTATATGGCCTAACAAACACCTTACTTTGCATTGAGTAATTGATATCTGTTCTTAAACACTATCACTGAAATTTGGCAGATATTTGGCTAAAAGCAGGTAATTTGAATTATACTGTATGTGGAGAGTCTGAATCCATGGATAATTTATCACCTGTGCATCTGTATGATAAATAATAGCTTAGCAGTACTAGTTCCTCCTGCCACTTCAATTAAGGTTTATTTTCCCAAAATGTCCTCAATGAAAGTTCATGACAAAATCAGAGGGAGAAACTTTTTACTTACAAACTACATTTTAAAGAAAACAAAATCCAAGTATGCACATGCAAAAATGGAAGCCTTTCAGAGTCTGGTTATTCAGTGTTGTGGGCATAGCAGAAAGGTTATTAGTCACTTTGGCACAGATCCTCATCTGGTGTAAATTGTTAAATGCCAGTAAGGGTCTGCCTCTTTTAGTCATTATACATCATGTTTTACAGAATCTGCAGTTCTATAATATCTATTTCCTCCTCCCTCTGTATTTTTAAAGCCTCTACATAATGAAAAAAAAAAAATCAAACAGTTCTTAACTTGGAAATGCCTGGTGTGTAACAAGCTCAAACGAGTGAAAGCAAAGCCTTGGAGGTCTAAAAGGGATGTTGAATTTCAAGCTGCTGAAATGTTTAAACTCTAAGCCAATACTTAGATCACTGAGAAATAGTTCCCAGGTCAACACAGCTCAAGCTGTTCAAACACCCACTAGGATATTTTGTTTCCCATCAGTGTGCAAACAGGAAGTTAAAACGGGGAAGTTGAATCAACCAGCTTCTATAGCACATAACAATCTTCATATGTAGAAAGCCCACAGAATCTTGCAGCCTGCCAAATACTAGTCCCTCCATTTTTTGTTTTGTATGGGTATTCATTTACAAAACACTGAAATGAATGTACTGTATAGTGCAGAAAATTAAAATAATTGCAACAAAAACAGCTTCTGTGTGTTTTAATTTGCAGAAAGAACAGAACAAGTGAATTGCTGATCTTTGATAAGGAATAACACCTAATAATTTGACTGTTGTTAGCAGCTGGAATTGAAAATCGTGTAGCTAGGCAAAGACATCTTATTTCTTGTATGATTTAGAGTTGTTGGTGTTTATTTTGAGGGAATTCAGTGTGCATGAGAATGGCCTGATTGACAGCTCTGAAGAACACATTTATCCACAGTCCAGGTAAGGCTAGGCATGATGGGGGTAAGTGTAAGCTTACCCCCACCATCCTGATATCATTCCTCAACTCTGACCTGAAGGGGCAAGTGGAAAGTAGATTGGTCTGTGTCAGGGTCAGGTTCCCTCAGCCAAAGAGATTTATTTTTGTTTGTCTAAAAAACAGAAGAGTTATTCTAGAGAAGTAAGAAATCTGCTCCCAAGGAAGGCGAGAACTTGTATGACTTAGGCCAAATTATACAGTTCCTTCTGGTCTATTTGAGAATAGGGCTCCTGGGATGGGAGGGGACTTATAAATGTCACAGCATTTTACTTTATATTTTATTTTAAATAATCCCCCTTTGATTGGGATAAAGTAGGAACTTATGATTATGAAAGGATTAGCAGTTATAATTATTGCAGCTACTGTACCGTGATTACCCCTTGAAATAGTAATTGGTGCCCTGGGGTAGTAAAGACCCATTCTAGCTTTGGTATGAAATAATTTCCTCTGTCTCTTTTATTCTGTCCAAGCATCACCCCATTCTATCTCTGCTATCCATTTCTTGACATGCTTGATGCCCCCAGCTGCACTAAACCCCTGAGCTCCAACATGGGCGAAAAAAGGAGAAAGATAGAATGGGTTGTTAAAGAAGGAGCCCCAGATGTTGCTTTATTTTTTATTTCAATTATGATAAGGTTGAAGGGAAGCTGGATTTTGTTTTGTAAGGAGGTAATAGGACATACATGTGTATATTGTTATTTGTATTACTGTTGTGCCTGGGAGCCTTAGTCATGGACCAGGACCCCATTCTTCTAAGCATGGTATAAAGACAACAAAAATGCACCAGGCCCCAGAGATCTTACAATTAAGTAAATCTAAAACTCTTACACCGTTTAGAATTGCATACTGGAACAGCCCTCTGAGCTGGGTTAAGTGTTCGGAAAGGGAAAAGCCCATTTGGGAATGACAGAACTTACAGGAGAGGTGAATTCTGGAAAATAGCACCATTTCTGTTGCAGACTTTTTTTATTTAGTTACCAAGGAAGCACTGGTTAGTGCGATCTGAGGAGGAGGAAGTTGCATTAGTGGGGGTGCTCTGCAACTGTGAGGCCTATTTCTAATTCCTTGCCTGCTCATGTCTCTCATGCCGTACGCTAGGGACGGCTCTGCCTGTACCAGTACTTCAAATGAGGGGAGAGGGAGCCGACTGATATAACTCTGTGCAGAGTTCCTCTGGGCAGTGTCCACGGACTCCTTGCATGAGGAGCAGTGGTTGCTGTTGAGATTTTCTGCTTGGTGTTCCCCTCTGGATCCTTAATTTTCAACCATTGATCTCACTCCCATTCTTGTTTTCCCCTTTGTTGGCCCCTGTAATCAATTGGAATCTGGACTTAGTGGTTCCTCCCCATTAGTTGAGGGGAAAGGCCTTTAGTTTTGGACAGGCCTAGACCTACCTGTACCCAGGGCCATCCCTAGGAGGGTGCAGGGCCCGGGACATAGGCGCTGAGTTTCTATCTACCGGGGGTGCTCCCCCCAGCTCCACCTAAGCCCTGCCCCCACTCCACCCCTTCCCCCAAGGCCCCACCCAGCCCTGCCTCTTCCTGCCTCCACCCCGCCACCACCCAGTTCTGCCCCCTCCCTTGAGTGGGCTCCGCCCTCGCTCCTCTCCCCTCCCCTGCCCCAGTGCCTCCAGATACTGCAAAACAGCTGATCGGCAGTAGGTGCTGGGGAGAGACGGGGAGGCAGTGATCAGCGGGGCTGCTGGCGGGCAGGAGGCGCTGGGGGGAGGGAGAGGTTGGTAGGGGGCTCCTCCTCATCCCTCCTGCCTCACCTCCCCACCCACCAACTCATGAAGCGTGGGGCCCCCCCAAAGCATGGGGCCTGGAATGGTGGCCCTGATTTGCCGTACCCTAGGTTCGGCTCTGCCTGTATCAGTACTTCAAATGAGGGGAGAGAGAGCTGACTGATATAACTACCTGAATCAGGGCTGAGTGAAAAGTTTGGCTGAGTCAATGGAATAGCAACACCTTAAAAGAAAGGAAAAAAATATTAAAGATTCAACATGTGTGTGTCAGACAAGGGTGTGGAGTTGCAGTAAAAAAATGTAATGAAAATTGCCACACATATGGGGTTTGCTTTTCTAATAATGGTGGGAATGCAGGCTGGGTAAGAAGTTCCTGAATAGATTACTAAAGATAATACACATTCATACACTAATACACATTTTTAAGCCATGGGAAAAATATCTGCTCTCAAAATGACACTTGCACAAACTAGGTCATTCTGAGAAAACCGCAGTGCTATAATTAATGGTTGATTTTCAATTCTTATAATAAAGAGTATTTCTAAAGTTTGAAGAGTATTCTAGTATTTATTTCCACCTAGAAATGCCCAGGAGAATTTAATCTTAGAACTGGCAACAGTACCAATTCCAATTCTTGCTAGTTGCAATAGTAGTGTCTGCGTGAGAGAGCGCGAGAGAGGTGTGTTGTTTTTTAATTTGGAACGTTATCCACTACAGACTGACCTGAGACCATCAACACATTTCAAATATACCATGATGGTAACTTCTAACCAATGGGAACAGAGCAATTCACATGGAATCACAGCAATTCACATAAGCCCACATGCATTTTCATTAAGGTACTCAACCCTTTTGTTAGTGGACTAAAATAAAACACACTGGAAAGCACATATCTTATGCTATTGTTTCTCTTTAATGTTCAGAAACAGCATTCTAACAAATTCCTTAAGTATTGAATAGTTATTAGCAGCAAAATCAGAGTGACAAAAAGACATTGGAAGAAAATAGGAGAATATCACTGCTAAGCATATTGAAAAGTATAAACAGAGCACACTTTTTTCTCTTTTTAGTTTGGTTGCAAGATGAAGGGAGGAAGGATGGATGGACGGACGGACAGAGTTAGTGAGTAGGAGGGTAATTGTGGATGTTTTCCTTAAGACACAGAGCTTGTATTTAACACAAACTATTTTTATTTGAACATTACATAACACAGCATTACTCACAGCCTGATGTGCCTACATCCTGCAGTCCAGAGCCCTGCCTTCCAACATGGAGGATGACCTTTAGTCTCTGCAACCACGCCCCCATCCTTTCACAACAATGACAGCTACTTTTTACTATGGGATGTGTAAGAAAGAAAACAAAATCCCATGTAATGAAAAAGGCCAAAGGAGAAGCAGTGGGAACTGACTAATGTGGCAAACCATGCGAGAGAAATAAAAGAATCCAAAGAGCCCATAATGTTTCTTCTACTTTTAAAAAAACCTCTGAAAATAAAAGACTTACTCTCTATCAGGGTGCTATACAAAGCCATTAATGACTTACCTATGCCGCAAAAGAGTGATGGGTGAGCCAATTTCCATAAAGCATTTGCTTATCAAAGTCTTTTGGAAAGTTGGTTCCTGTTTAGAATTATTGTCACCCTTTCTGAGTGACAATAATTCTAAAATTGCCCTTCTCCTTTGTTAGTTGGATAGAAAAATAACTGCTCCAAAAACAGCACTTTGAAGAGATAGGTGAAGCTGCTGCAGTGCACTTAGTGGATATCATGTTTGATTACAATCAAAGAAGACTCTTGCATAAAGTACATTAAGAGGTCAGAAGAGGACATTTCTTACTACATTTTTAGATCCCTAAAATCAAAAACACAATAACCCTTTTCTTCCCGTTACATAAGACTGACCCAGCATTGTAATGGGTTCAGAAGTTAGTTCAAGTGAACACATCCTGTTCCATGAACTCCCATATAGGTGTTATCTCCTTTGACTCCCCATACACAAGATTGGACCCACATATTCTGAAGTAAAAAGGCTAGCCGATCACTCGACTGGTTCATTGACACCACTTCCACCACACATTCCTAAAGGGGCAATTTCAATATGGTACCCCTCATGCCAAGAGAAGAACTGCACATTGCATAAGTTCTGTGCAGTACTCACTCTCATTCTTCTATTGGAACTACAACGGATTGAAGATCAAATCAAAAGTATCTATCTTCATTACCCTCTCAATTTATTATATCACAGCCATGTCTGTCCTCTCTCCCACCTTCCCTAAAAACCACTACTAACCTGACATGCAACTTGGAGATTATGAGTTATGTGCAAATTAAAATTACATCATGGCCATCATCCTTTGTCTCTCAGGTCTGATTTTTAGTGTAGTCTCCGATAAATTCAACACAAGTTGCATAAAAAAGTCAGAGAATATTACCTTAGCCAGCATTTTGCTCATAACCTCCAAATTTGTTCTTAGAAGAACAGAACATTACTTTAGCTCCATTTCTTAAGTAGCTGTGCCTTAGGTTTAGCTTTAGCATATCAAATAAAAATATTAACAAGTTTTCCTAAACCAAGATGAACCACCACAGGATTTTCTCTCAAGAGTTTTTCAAGTTTTGTTATACATGAAAGTTAGTTTTTCTAGCCAAATGCATGCATCACACCAATAGGGAAGCTGCAAGTAAAAGGATACAATCTATTACTCGGCATAGATTTTCACTAACTGAGTCAATTCCTTTTCACACAGCAGTTCTCAAAATCATAACAAGTAGAGTTTGAGACAAAGGAGAAAAACGGACAAGAGAATACTGTAAAATGTTCACCAAAATTCTCTACAGGCCAAAATCTGAAGTCAAGGGGAGCTTTTAGAGAATAAGGACTGAGTTCAGATTCCAGGATTTGGCAATATGTTTTGAGATGGGGGGAAAAAAAAGTCTTTTAAGGGGGAAACCAGAAGACAGATAAACTGGTAGATTAGGATGCAAATAATAAACAGGGGTAAAATAGGATATTAGTTTTTTTCCCATATAATTTTTCATGGCCCAAATTATCCCTTATGTAAGCTACTTTAAACCAGGGGTTCTCAAATTAGGGGGTCAAGACCCCTCAGGGTGTCACGAGGTTATTACAGGGGGGTTTGTGAGCTGTCAGCCTCCACCCCAAACTCCGCTTTGCCTCCAGTATATATAATGGTGGTAGACATATCAAAAAGTGTTTTTAATTTATAAGGGGGAGAGGGGTCGCACACCACAGATATTTAGGAACCTGTTAGAAAGGACAGTTGAAAAGATACAGTAATGAGAAGTTCCGTAAATTGCAGGATCACACTGAATGACCCAAACCATATTTAATGCCTCTCACTATGAATTACAAAGCTTCATGCTACTGGTTAGCATAGGCCTGGTTTCCTACTGCATTACTGCAGTTGGCATAACTCCCTTAGTAATTAAAAGATTTGGAAGTGTTGAGAAACTTTTTGTGTTTCTAAGGCTTGTGTTCTGAGTAGCATGGGCAATCACAGGGTCTCAGAAACATGGAAGAAAAACTGCCAAGATTTTCCAAATGACTAGAAATTTTGGATGCATGGTTACTCTCTGCAAATCAGGTCCCTTTAAGGTGTCATACATTGTGCATCCAAAAACTGAGGCACTAAAAATAATAGTCACTTTTGAAAACTGGCGGGGGGGGGGGAGAAAGGGGGAAGGGAGATGGAGACAGACAATGACAATGATACCTAAAATCATCACTAGTGGAGGGCATAGATCTGAATTGTTAAAGAAGATGAGTTGGAACAAAAATTCTTTTCTAGCCAAGAAAGTGACAGGATAAGGGAGACAGTCAAAAGGGATATTCAGTTATAGCTTTTGGGGAATGTAATAACCACAGTCAATGCTGAAACCTCAGCAGTTTATGATGCTTCCAAATTATAGAGTGGAGGTTAGATTCTGTCTTGTCTACACTGCCCTGGAGTTTGGACAACTGTGAGAGTGAACATCAGTCTGCACCAAAATGCTGCACAGCAACTACTCAGTGTGCACACGGTGTTCTCATTAATTTAGTCCTGTTTGAAGAAGACTACATTAATATGAACTAGGAACCTTTTAGTTTGTCCCCACAGTGTCCACACGGGGGAGTTGCAGTGCAGCACTTTGGTGCGCATGCATACTCACACCTCCAGAGTCCAAATCACCCAGCAGTATAGACATTCACTTAGGTAATGTAAATTGGTGTAGTTCTCTGTTGAATTCAATGGAGCTGCACAGTTTACACCAGCTGAGGATACGTCCTTAGATTTGGGAGGGGTCATTTCTAAGTCAGTTTTATGTCAAAAAATATAATAAATGGCTTCTCTATGTCAAATATAAATAACATGCTAAAAATACAGTAAATTTCCATCTGTATCATAATACATTTGATTATATATTTTACAATACAATGTAAATGAAAAATCTAATTATGCAATTGCACTTTTGGCATTGTCATTGTTGCAAACTGACATATAGAATACAAAAAAGTCTGTATTCAGAATGCAGACTTCTAAAGCTTTTAAATAAAATTTACTGCATTTTTTAATTTTGAAATTGAAATTGTAAGTGTTGTTCATAATCCTAAATTCAGATTAATTAGAAAAGAACTTATAGCCATTTTAAAACCTCTTTTAACAATAAAAATGACTAACTAGAAGAGCTGTGTATGGCTTGAAAGCTTCTCTCTCACCAACAAAAGTTGGTCCAATAAAAGATATTACATCACCCACCCTTTCTTTCTAACTAGATTTCTAGATCAGTTTCTAATAGTCCATGACTGTGAAATGTAGCATTTACCATGACTAATGTGTGAAATCTGTCATCTTACTCCAGTATTTAGACAGGGCTCTAATATGAATGACAGAAAGTTTTAATATGACATGATATTATTATTTTACTTTTATTATTGGAATTATATTTATCATTAGATTGTATTAGATCCATGTATATATACACAATTGCAACACCTATTTTATTAGACTTCTATATTCCTAGTAATTGTAGAAACAAATATTTGAGTTTAATTCTGGAATTATCTCAGTTAATACAATACTAATATGAAAGTTGGGGTCAAATATAGAATGGAAGGGGACGACAATAGACTCCTTAGCCTCTGAGAAAATTGAAGAATGTTAGATGCTTTGGTTAAGTTTTTCCCTTCCAACCGAGAGCCATTTTACTTCTAAACTATGAGAAAGTTCAAAATTGACAAAGCATTTGATCTGAATTAAATTCAGGGTAGGACTGAGGAGGGAGGATGTTATGTCAGAAGGCAACCTTATCAGAACAATTGGTAAGCTAGTGAGCTTTTGATTCTGTTGAAGCCAGAAAATATGCCTTTTCTGGCTTTGAATCAAAATTATAAGGGCAGGTTTGGATCCAAAGATTCAGCCTGAAAACTCACTCCCAATTATGACATTTTGAGAAGGGTAAAATCTAGCTCCTGGCTTTGGCCCATCTTTAATTAAAATAGAGCAAGTGAAGAAAATTGCCTAAGAACAGGAAGATACAAATTTACCTGTCTGTCTTTTTTTTTTTATTTTTTTTGTTTTGTTTTATAGCTGTCCTACTTAGATCAATGTTGCTGTTCCTGCCAGGGCCTCCTTTCTCACCATGAAGAATTGCCTCTTCCTGATCCAGCAGTTAATTCAGTGATTGACAGGTAGAGCTATTTCTAGCAGGGACAATCAGCACTACATTTTTTTTTTAATAACATGTGGTTTGAATTTAATAGCAAAAGGGATTCTTCAGCAGGAATTAGGCTTCATAGAGAGAGATTCTGATCCAGTAACTCTCATAAAAAAAGTGGCTAAGTGCCAGATATTCGCTTATACTTTTATGTAATCTCCCCCAATCCTACAGGCCTACGTGAATTCATATTTTACATATAACACTATTAATGGAAGATTTCAGCAATCATGGTCAGTGGTCCACCTGAAACCCTTACAGAAATGATCTTCACTTGGCTGATTGATACCATATAGTAGACTATATTAAAAAATAAACCAGAAAAGGCCTTATGGCCAGATTGTACCTAGAAATGCATGGATAGGCAACAAGTCAGGAGTGAAAGGACTGCTCCTCACTAGCACTGACATTTGTACTAGCCTCCTCAAATGGGCTGAGGTGAAGTTGAGGTAAAACCCTATCCTCTTCTCTCTACTTGCCAATGAAGATCTCTCCATATGTAAGACTGCATGCTGCACCATTCAAAAGATATAGGAATGGCTATGACCAAGCCTACTTCAAGAGACATTGTGCCTGCCTTAAGCATGATATTTTTGGAAGCTCCCGCTAATGTGATTCAGCACCCACTGCTGAAGCACAGTATATTAAAATTGCATTGACTAAAAAAAATACATAAGAATTAATGCACATTCCTCAAAAGCTTGTCATATTAAGAACTCCTCTCCTTCCCACTTCCTTTCAGAAGTGGACACAACATTTGATGCTTACTATTGCGCGATATTACTTCCTTTCAAACATTTGGAAACCACAGCTGCAGAAGAGAGATGATAAATCCAGATAAATTCCTCTAAGTGGGGAGGGGGAAAAATGGGACCTTACTTCTTCCTAAAAGTCACTGTTGACCAGACTTGAGGATATGAATAAAATGGGTTCCATGCACTAGTTCAACCATTCTACTAAAAATAAGTTAGGACTCTCCAAAGATAAAAAGAGCCTGGAATGATCAAATCCAGTATTCTTAAAAAGATACTAAGGTACTTTTTGTTCCACTCAGTGCTCTTTTACTCTTGTGGTTACTTTTCTTCAAAGGTCTGTGTTTGTCACCAGCTCTTCCTTTTCTGGCAGATTCTTTTGCCCACTTATCTGTATTCTGGCCCCTTTGAGAATTGAACTCTGTATTGGGGGTGGATTATTATTTTTTATACACCACACTGCCTAGTGTTGAGAAAAGAGTGAAAACAAAAAACAGTCAAGGCAAAGACTAAAATTTTCAATGGGGCCTAAGTTCCATTTTCAAAAGTGACTAAGACATTTAAGGACCCTTAGTCCCATTGACTTGCACTTCTGAAAAATGGCACTTGTGTTCCTAAATCACGTAAGCACGTTTGAAGATTTTACCCAAGTTTATACATTTTTCCATTTCAAAATTACAGGGACAATATCAAGAGAGTGTATGACTGAAAGTTAGATTGTAAAAAGGAGGATAAATTGTTAGCATATTGAAGACATTCTCCATGAATGTTGCAATTTTTAAAATATCAACTTCAAATTTGGGGGGGGGGCAGTTGCAACATTTTAAAGCTTTAATTTGATATAACAGTATATTAAAGGGATCCTCCAGGGACATTACATAGGATGTATTCTCATTTAAAGATACTGAATTGTGAGTCCTCAATCATGGTGATAGTGTCCCTTCAAAGACATTAAGACAATATAATTTCATATAGATGTACCCTGTATCAGTAAAGGGGAAAAAATGAAGAAAAATCCACTGTTGGGACAAACTGATTGAGGAACATTAAGGTATTAGTACCTCTGAATCATAATGAAAAAATGTTAAAGGACATAAGGACACAAGAAATTGCTGGACAGGAAGAGACCACCTAGCTCAACCAGCCTGTCCACTGCTTTGTCACTGTACCCTTCAATCTCCTCTCTTTCCATAAAAATATCTAGCTGTCTCTTACATTTATTTATACTCTTTGCAGTTGCCAACTTGTTGTATATACTTACTACTCTGGCATTATTAAATAATTCTGCCTGAATTCTGGTGTTTACAACAAAATTACTAACATGTAGTCTCTATTTCTAACCCCCCAAACTGTGTGAACAGTTATTTTGTTTAATCTAATGAAACTCCTCCTCCAGTCCAACATCTACTAAGTTACCTCAACATTCTCCCATCTTCAGTGTTTCTCAGTGAATAACTTCTCAGCTTTTCCTGACAACAAATGCTCTTAAAACTCAGAATCATTCTAGTTGTTTCCCAAAGTCCAGTCTTCAGGGTAATGATAGTCTTCTAAAATGGTGACTACAACTGAATACAATATTCTAGATGAAGTCTAATATTTTTATACAATGTCTTCTACTGATCTGTATTCTATTCCACTGTTGACGATGATGATTTTAGGAGAATTCTCTTTACCTTTTCACTGCTCAGCAACAGCCTGTGCTGGTGACGTCAAGGTTTTTCTCTACAATATCCCTTAAAGCCCTTTCCTGGTCAGTATGCTGCACGATTGACTTTCCTATTTAATGTGTGGTTTTGGTTCATTGACCACAGATTATTTTACATTTGTACATTATCTGAGATTTTACATTTCATTCCATCATCCAAATACATTCTATATTCTTATTTGTGTGTTTATAGTAGCACCCACTGCTAGGCAAATTACAGACATTCCAGGAGGGATGAACCCAAGAAATTCACAATGTATGGACAGAAAGGTAGACAGAGGTTAGGGGAAGAACAAAAAATAATAAGGATCTTTATATAAGTCATCTAGATTCATTACAGGCACCTTGGAAGTAGTTTTACATGAAAAAGGATATGAAAGTGAATATGAGAATACACAGACAATGTGTGTCATTACATACGTTTTTTTGCTGAATTGTGCACCTTTTCACAAATTCTAATTTTTTGAAAGTCTAATTCCGAATTCACTGCTGCTGTAAGTAGGTGCACCTTTATTGGGCCGAAGTATGCAATTTCCACTTACCACTTGAAAATAGCCCCCTATGCACCACCTTACTCGTTATTTGTGATAGCACTATTTAGAGATTACAAGAAAGTTATACTTTCAGAGGAAATCAATGAGGTCTATGCCTTCTCATTTATTAATATTTTTGTTACAATTGTACTTAACCAGAACTGGAGTCCCACTGTACTAGGCAAGGTATAGACCTACATGAAGATATCACACTGACCTTAGGTGCTTGAAATCTGGTTAGCCCTGTTTAGCCAAAATATTCTTTTCACTGTACTTCCTAGTGACCAGATATGCTGCGTCTATTGAAATCTGATTCCATTTTAGTACTTGAATTATCCTCTTGGCCTATCCCACCTTCAGCAATGATGCTACTTCATCACTTATCTATTCCATTTCCTTCATCTTCAACAACTAACCTGTGCTTTCTCATTTCCTACCCAAACCTACTTCCAGCTTTCTGAACAGCCCACCCAATCAACTGTTACTTTCAAAAGACACCAAACTGTTTTCAATACCAGAATGTCAAGATGTAACCAAGAATGCCAAGATGTTTTGCTAAATGCACAGGTACCATATTGCATCCATTCTTTGCCTTACTGCATTACAAATGTTACAGGAACTACAGATACATGAGTATTTTGTCATGACCATATTTTAAACTATGCTTGGACACTCTCCTCAGATGGCCAGTAGGGAATTTTCTTTGCAAGTACTGTGTGCTTTTGGAGAAACAGGAAGCTGGCTGTTGTCCAGCAAAAAAGAAGATACCAGTGGGAAAATCCTAACAAACTTTAATAAGGCTCTGGAATGTAGTCTCAAATCACAGAAAGAGCTTAGTGTTGGTAAAGAACTCCTATTTCCTAATTAAATCATTAGTACAAGAGACTGGAAGAAAAAGATTTTGTATACAAGCAATACTTCTGCTCTGATGCTGATAAACATCATGTACCACAGTTAGCCACCTCCCACACACTCCCCTTGTGGACAGGGGTGGCTCTATATCACCCTGCCTCAGATTCCCTTCTTCCTGGGCTCCGCCATAAACTTCACACACAGGTTTTTTTTTGTTCAAACACCCCATCTTAGGATCTGAGTTTATTAATACCAATCGAAGTCACAAACAAAACACAGAGTCCTAAAACAAAGTCCAACTCAATTCCCTGCAGGTCACTACTAACCTTACTTTCTGGAGTTTTGTAGCCCCTGGTATCTCAGTCTCTTCTATAGCCTTTTGTTCTCTGTAGCCTGCATGAGAATTCTAACTGCAGCTTCACTCTTCCACAGCTTCCACTATGGTCTTAACAGAGACCAGGTGCCTTCTATCAGGCCCAACCACAAGGCTGATAATGAGGAAAAGTTGGGCTGTACCATTTCCCTCTGAACGGGCCTAGTTCAACCTGTGACACACCATTTCATGGTCATAGAGATGAAAGTCCTCTCTCAGCCAAAGACTCAGCTACAAAACATGGACTTCTGCATGAGATTTCTCACACATTTGTTGCACAGTAATATTAAATCACTCTTGTGTCTGGAAGAGGCATAAAAGAGAAGGTATTGACAGAGGTGAAGCCACAGAGCTGGATCTCAGGGGGATTGTGGGTTTGAGTTCTGAACAATGAATGGATCCTTTTCTGGAGCTCAGGCACTAATTCACAGTTTGTACCCAATTGTTCTGTATGGCCATTGTGGAAGTCAGTATCTAAATTTTGTGATCAGTCTAGTGAGGCTCCTTCAATCCATAACTATTGGGGTACAGAAAAAACCCGAACATTCTTCAATAACTCATCCAAAATAGTGAACTGACTGAATCATAATGTCAAGAGTTCTTCTGGTGACAAAGAAAGTAAATCACTCTGCAGATTTACTGACACTCAATGGGTTGATTGACATGATACTGTCATTATTTTACATCATATTTTGAATACTCTGTGGAACATAAAAGGATATGCAAATATTCTCCTTTATGCTTTACAGGATACAGCATTTATCAACCTAACGCTCTAGCCAAAATCAGCAAATGGATGAAGAGCAGCTGGCTAAAGCTGAACCCAGGCAAGTTGATGCTGGTAGGAAAAAGAAAGCCCTTAAAAGGACTTGCTTCCTCAATAACATCCTACCTTCCCCCTCTCCTGAAAACCTGAGCCATTAAATTCCACTATAATCAAAGTTCTGGCTATTTTATAGGGCTCTTATCCATCTAACAACATTTCCTAATCCACTTTTTCTAACTGTCCCATGAAAATACAGCAAGACACGGAAATAATCTAACTTCCTTAAGGAGTATTTTCCCTCATTGTGTGCATACCTCTTATTAACATTAACATATCTGCTCTGAAATATATATCTCTTTATTGTCTGTAACAACCATCTACACTGTCACTGTTCTGTCATCCAGTTTCTCATTGCAGACTAATTATCGTTAGTATTACCAATTTCCTATTCTTAGTTTACAAAAACAACAAGGAGTCTGGTGGCACCTTAAAGACTAACAGATTTATTTGGGCATAAGCTTTCGTGAGTAAAAACCTCACTTCTTCGGATGCATAGAGTGAAAGCTACAGATGCAGGCATTATATACAGACACATGGAGAGCAGGGAGTTACTTCACAAGTGGCGAACCAGTGTTGACAAGGCCAATTCAATCAGGGTGGATGTAGTCCACTCCCAATAATAGATGAGGAGGTGTCAATTCCAGGAGAGGAAAAGCTGCTTCTGTAGTGAGCCAGCCACTCCCAATCCCTATTCAAGCCCAGATTAATGGTGTTGAATTTGCAAATGAATTTTAGTTCTGCTGTTTCTCTTTGAAGTCTGTTTCTGAAGTTTTTTTGTTCAATGACAGTGACTTTTAAATCTGTGATAGAATGACCAGGGAGATTGAAGTGTTCACTTACTGGCTTGTGTATGTTACCATTCCTGATGTCCGATTTGTGTCCATTTATTCTTTTGCGGAGGGACTGTCCGGTTTGGCCAATGTACATGGCAGAGGGGCATTGCTGGCACATGATGGCATATATGACATTAGTGGATGTGCAGGTGAATGAGCCCCTGATGGTGTGGCTGATGTGGTTGGGTCCTCTGATGCTGTTGCCAGAGTAGATATGGGGACAGAGTAGGCAACGAGGTTTGCTACAGGGATAGGTTCCTGGGTTGGTGTTTCTGTGGTGTGGTGTGTAGTTGCTGGTGAGTATTTGCTTCAGGTTGGGGGGTTGTCTGTAAGCAAGGACTGGCCTGCCTCCCAAGGTCTGTGAGAGTGAGGGATCATTCTCCAGGATAGGTTGTAGGTCGTGGATAATGCGCTGGAGAGGTTTTAGCTGGGGGCTGTATGTGATGGCCAGTGGTGTTCTGTTATTGTCCTTGTTGGGCCTGTCCTGTAGTAGGTGATTTCTGGGTACCCGTCTTGCTCTGTCAATCTGTTTCCTCACTTCCCCAGGTGGGTATTGTAGTTTTACGAATGCTTGATAAAGATCTTGTAGGTGTTTGTCTCTGTCTGAGGGGTTGGAGCAAATTCGGTTGTATCTTAGGGCTTGGCTGTAGACAATGGATCGTATGATGTGTCTTGGATGGAAGCTGGAGGCATGTAGGTACGTATAGCGGTCAGTAGGTTTCCGGTATAGGGTGGTGTTTATGTGACCATCACTTATTTGTACTGTAGTGTCCAGGAAGTGGATCTCTTGTGTGGACTGGTCCAGGCTGAGGTTGATGGTGGGGTGGAAATTGTTGAAGTCCAGGTGGAATTCTTCAAGGGCCTCCTTTCCGTGGGTCCATATGATGAAGATGTCATCAATGTAGCGCAAGTAGAGGAGGGGCACTAGGGGACGAGAGCTGAGGAAGCGTTGTTCTAAGTCAGCCATAAAAATGTTGGCATACTGTGGGGCCATGCGGGTACCCATAGCAGTGCCACTGACTTGAAGGTATAAGTTGTCCCCAAATCTGAAGTGGTTGTGGGTGAGGACAAAGTCACAAAGCTCAGCCACCAGGCTTGCTGTGGCCTCATCAGGGATACTGTTCCTGACAGCTTGTAGTCCATCCTCATGTGGAATATTGGTATAAAGTGCTTCTACATCCATGGTGGCCAGGATGGTGTTTTCAGGAAGAACGTCAATGCACTGTAGTTTCCTCAGGAAGTCGGTGGTGTCTCGAAGATAGCTGGGAGTGCTGGTAGCATAGGGTCTGAGGAGAGTGTCCAAATAGCCAGATAATCCTGCTGTCAGAGTACCAATGCCTGAGATGATGGGGCGTCCAGGGTTTCCGGGTTTATGGATCTTGGGTAGCAGATAGAATACCCCTGGTCGGGGTTCTGGGGGTGTGTCCATGTAGATTTGTTCCCGTACTGTAGCTGGGAGTTTCTTGAGCAGATGATGTAGTTTCTTTTGGTATTCCTCAGTAGGATCAGAGGATAGTGGCCTGTAGAATGTGGTCTTGGAGAGTTGCCTGGCAGCCTCCTGTTCATAATCTGACCTGTTCATTATGACTACAGCACCTCCTTTGTCAGCCCCTTTGATGATAATGTCAGAGTTGTTTCTGAGGCTGTGGATGGCATTGCGTTCTGTACGGCTGAGGTTATGGGACAAGTGATGTTGTTTGTCCACAATTTCAGCCTGTGCACGTCTGCGGAAACACTCTATGTAGAGGTCCAGTCTGTCATTTCGACCATCAGGAGGAGTCCACGCAGAGTTCCTCTTCTTGTAGTGTTGGTAGGAAGGTTCCTGTGGGTCAGTGCACTGTTCAGTGGTGCGTTGAAAATATTCCTTGAGTCGGAGACGACGAAAGTAGGCTTCCAAATCACCGCAGAACTGTATCATGTTCGTGGGGATGGTGGGACAGAAAGAGAGTCCCCGAGATAGGACAGACTCTTCTGCTGGGCTAAGTGTGTGGTTGGAAAGATTGACAATGTTGTTAGATGAGTTGAGGGTACCATTGTTATAGCCCCCAGTGGCAGGTATTAGTTTAGATAGCTTACAGTCCTTTTTCCTCTGTAGAGAAGTGAAATGTGCATTGTAAATGGCTTGTCTCATTTTTGTAAAGTCCAGCCACGTTGAAGTTTAGTTTGTCTGTTCTTTTCAGTATGCTCTTCCCTGGTGCGCTAAATCCCCAGACATTTTTCTGGTTCAACAATATGCATTGTTGTAATAATTTCATATTTATCCTTGAAGACGTGTAACTCCCACTGAGCGCACTAATCACATGGGCTCCTAGCTTTGTACAGAACATATTTAGCTTTCCTCACTTAGTCCTTCTTTGCTTTACCTTTCCACAACATCCTGCAATTTTAATCCTGTTACAATGGGAGAGACAGATGTTATTGAAATGATGTATTTCATCTGTGCATCTGAATCAACCTCTATATGGAGTTAAATAATGAATAAATTATTTTATCTTAGAAGTTCCCCTGTACTTTATCTTAGAAGTTCCCCTTGATGCACAAGGCCCCATAATCCCCTACATATGGCTGGGAAACTCCATTAATTTTAATTTGCAGATTTTTCTCTTCACTCTTCTGTTGGGTTGTTTTCTCCCCCCACATACACCTTACTTCAATGGCCCAAAAACTGTGAGTCCATAGAGATCCGGATAGATTTGAGAGAAGCTGCTAGCGGCACAAGCTATGCATAAGCAATCTGACTCTCCCCTCAGCTTGAGGACAGCATGGTTCTAAATACCACTGTTCCTGGAATCTGCTCTTTTCCCACCTTCGCTGGAAGATGCTGCACTCCATGAAAGAAGAAACTATGAAAGCTGACATTCATTCAGTCAGCATTACCTTCATCAGATGGGCCTATGGGTTTGTGGGAAGGGGAGAACAATGTTACCAGAGAGTAGCTTTCCCACTGACTATATTCAGATACAAAGCCCAAAAATGGAACATCTGCTGAGATGGGCAATTAATGGAATTTTTAGGTCACTGGCAATTCTGAAAAATCAGAAAAAAATCATTTTGGGTCATATAGATGTTTTTTTCATCCTGACACAAAATGTTTCATTTTGCTTTTGAGCATTTTAAACATGTTTTTAAAATATCTTTCAAATTAAAGGAAATTTTCAAACAAAATGTCATTTTGAATGAAAAATGTTAATGTTTTGTTTTAAAAATGTCAACATGAAACATTTCAATTTTTTTCAGAGTTTCTTTTAAAGATTTTTTTTAAATCAAAACAATTCAACAAAATCTACATCACTTCACAAAATATTTTGGTGTCATCAAGTCCACATTTTTTGTGGAACAAAGTTTTGGTTGAAAAATTTTGCCCAGCTCTCTTAAGAGGTTTCTAAGAGCTCAGGGAAGAAGGAAACATACTGTAGAGCCACTGTCTCCACTCCTGTTCCCCTCCAGATCAAGTAGCTTTTCAGATGTCAACAGCCACAAACACAGTGGGCAGATAAAAAATATAATTCAGATACATGGAGGGCAAGTAATCCACCTGAGAGGCACTATCATCTAATTGATTATGCATAAGTTTGAGAGTCAGGAGTCCTGGCTTCTAAAATTTCTGATTCTGACACAATTTGTTATGTGACTTTGAGCATGCCACTTAATTAGGTCTCAGTTTCTGCCTCTGTAAAATGGGTGCCAATGCCATCCTGAAAAGGAGATGTCATTAAATAATGTAAGTGTGACAATCTCCATTTTAGCTGACACCAGGAACTGGATTGGTGCCCACCAGAGCTAAAAGCATGAGTCGCTACAGTTTGAGCTAAAGAGTTGGGCTCTGTAGCTGCGATCAGGCACAAAGGAGCACACACAACATACACTCACCAGTTCATGACATAAATGCAAATTATTGTGAAAATCAAGCACTGGCTGACTCAGAGTTGAACTCAGGACCATCTGATTTGCAGGATGTATTTTTGAATTTTCACATATTTTACTGCGAATTATTTTCAGTCTCCCAAAATTTCACAGGAAGGCTACATTTGAGATGTATGAAACCATTCAGAACGCACTGGGGAAACATTTCGCACCATTTGGTGAAAATCCATCTCCATGTTCACACTAGCCTGGAAACACCTTAATGAGAAATCAAAGTTAGTTTTAAAAGGAATGATTCCTCAGTGCTATAGATTAAACAAATGCACCCAAGATCTGCTGGCAATAGGGGGAGACCTTTACTCAAATATTACCTGGAGGGAACTGACTAATACTGGATTCAAGGAATTGAGTAAAATCTATAAATTACCAATTGTGCTTTGAGATCCTTGTTATGATGCAAAGATAAAATCTAGGTGTGGGAATGTTTGAAGGGGAAATCCAATAAGAGAAAAAGCCATTTCTTGTTCTGCTCTTTTACAAAATCCTCAGAGAAGATGAAAACTCATGTAAACTGACTCTTAGTACATCAGAAAATATGATCACTAAGTGTACAATCACCAGGGAAGGTTGACACTGTGCTATCTTTCCTGAAATGGAATGAATCTAGCATCTGACATTTCCACATATTTGAGTATTTGGTATACGTGAGCAACCAGGCTGGTCAAATATTTCATTACCTTGACCAACCCTGAGAAAATCATATTGAGCAGATTCCAGCTATGTATGAGATAACACACAGTGTGTGTGTCTGTATGTCTGAGCATGCCGGAGGGAAGAGGTGTGGGAGGTAAGGGAGTGCAATTTCATTCCTTAAATCCTTCATTCTTCTCCAGAATAAGAATCTCTAGATAATGGTATCACAGTGGTGGATAAGGTGGAGCACAGAGGGCTGCTTGCTGCTTTTTTCCAGCGAATGAATAGTCATTACTTATAGCGCTGTTTGCCATCAGAGAACAAACAGACAGGCATGCAAACCAGTAAGCTGTTCTGACCTTCTACTCTTTGGTCCCCAGGGAGGCCTTTTTTTAAGGGAAATCATTGATTTTTTTTATATCAGAGAGATACATATCACATCTAGTAGTAAATTGCCCATGATTCCCTGTATTATGTTCCCCAGGGAGCTTTCTGTAAGGGGAAACCTTATGATTTTGACTTTTCAGGTGTGGATTTGCCCTTAAATTATCTCTTTTATAGTCTTAGTCCACACAGCATCAATAACAGAAAACTTAAAAAGAAAAGAAAAAGATTGAGTAGAAATTTAACTTACAAACATTTTTTACGTTTCACTTCCACACAGCTGAGAAAGATGTACAGGTAGTGTAGCTAATTTACAATCTGCTTTAAATCTCACTAGGATCCATGGTTTCTAATGTATATGGACCAAAAATCTAGTCCTTTTTCTCCGGCTTCATCTCTTCAAACCCCTAACAGCCACAATGGGCCATCTGAACCTGTGCTGCCAAAGCGGGTCAGATGCCAGAACAATGCACCGCAGTCTACATTCTCTTCATGTATGAAGGTAGGCTCACTGAGAGTTTGCTGCATTAAGGCATGCAAGATTTCTTGGAAGGGTAATGGGGGAGTATGGTACAGGATACAGTCTGGGACTGAGACCACCAACCAGCATCACATGAAGTTAGGCAACTTCTGGTCAGATTACAGAGAATGGGGAGATGTCAAAGGTAGTACACAGACTGGAGTGCCATGAGAGGTTTGGAGGATCAGCAACAATCGTTGCATGGGGACTTTGGCCAGTGTTCTCACAGAGGACAGCTCAAATTAGCAAACAGGGAGGAAAGCTATCTCATGGTCTGCCCTATACCTCCAAGTAAGGTGGCTGCCTCACTGTCTGTCACAACCAGGACATGACTTGTGGAGGTGCCCAAGCAAAGGATGATTTAACAGGATCAATCAAGATTAACAGCAAGTTAATTCTATATTGAAGACAAACCCTGTGTGGCTCCATTGCCCATTCCTCCCCATGCATGTTTTGGAGGAGACAAAAGGAATCATGGAGGCATGAAGATGCAGCAGCAAGTGTGGTATGTTTTCATTATCCCTCTTGGCCCCGTGCAGAAGAATTCCTCTCCTTTTTAGCTCCAGCAGAGATATCAATGCCCCATTACTTCAGGCATTGCTGCAGCCAGACTTTGACATTCTGTGCTGTGGGGGAGGAGAAGGAGGGAGAGGATTCTCATGAAAATAAAGTGTGAGCAAAGGAGTTATGTTTAGATTTGAGTTCCCTCTCACCTCAGCTAATCCGGGTCATTTTCAGCCTTGTCAAAAACCAGCCCTAAAATCCAGGCAACGTCTTCCCTTACTCTGTTTTTAATGTTATGATTTGGAATACTTATTGAAGACAAACTGTGGAATCAAATAATCTTTAGTCCTAGGAAATTGTACCTACAATTGGACTGTGAATAGGAAAGATCTGGAGCACAATTACCCCAGGGAAAGGGAGGGAGAGAAGTTGTAAGATGGGAGAGACATACAAAGGGGAGATTCAACAAGTACTGAAATTAGCTTCAGGAAGGAAAACAAAGCAGAAAAAAAAAAAAAAAAGCTACCAGCAACACCCTCTATTGCTATTTTCTTTTTGCCTCCCACATTCTAGTCTTTGATTAATGACAAATGGTGCAGATGACAAATAATTTGCTTCTACTTAACTGCCAACATTTTTATTTTTATTTTAAATATTCATAAATGAATTTAATACTCGTGAATGTGGGAAACTAATAACATTAGCCTGAGTTTAGGCAAGAATTTTCCACACAGCTCTGCCAGTACAACTAAATCTTCATCTTTAGCACCCCTGCTAATACTCCAGTTCTAGGCCTTTTCTTTTCTGCAGACAAATGAGTAGTGGTTTTGTAAGGTGGTCAAATTAGAATGCTGTCATTTTCATTCACGTCCTAAAATATTATTTGAACCCAGGAAAACAGAGGTGAATGACTCTTGGGAGTGCTCCTCCTTCTCCCCACTATTTTATGTGGGCCTTCTAGCATCCTGTACTCGAGACCAGATTGTGCTTTATCCCTATGTGTGTGCAAAAGCAGGACAACCATGCAAGAAAAGGAAGGGTTGTCTGTTGTCCCTTGAATGCAGTTTGCTCCAAACTATTGACACTATCATAAACAGTGAAAGGCAAAGTGGGGATAAGGTAGACAGTGATCCTAACTGCTCTCTACAGTGGCCAGGTTTTGCTGTCTTAGTTGAGCAGAAAGGAACACATGTTGCACTATTTGAGTGGGCAGTCTCAGCTGTGCTACCCAGTTCCATGCTGTCCTCACAGAGGACTGTATCTTCAAGGCAGAGTTCAGCCTCTGTTGCGGGGCGGCACTGTTTTCTCCTGGGACTATCAGTGGAGTAGGATCGTATATACATGTCTATGGATGCTCTTTGATTCTCCTACCTTTAGTAATACATTACTTTATATGGGAGCCCAAAAATTCTTCTTCCCATGTGTCCTAGGAGCTGATTCAATGAAATCCTGCAGATCTCTTCGACATTCTGGCAGCTGAGAGGACATCGAGAGTCTGACATAGTGGCCCTAGAGGCTATGTTTTAAGTGACTGCCTAGTCCAGCAGGGCGGGTTAGAACACTTGAATCTGTTATGAAGCCATCTTAAAGATAGAGGAACCAGATGGATGTTCATGAAAAAGAGAGGGAAATTTGAGTGGATTCTCAAAGGAGCATGAAGGATTCTGAGACCAGGGGTAACTTCAAATTCCATACAGACCCCTACATCTTAAACTGTGTGGCTAGTTATATATTTTACTGTACTTTTTCAGACTATTAATGACTGAGAAAGAAAACAAAGATATATTATGTAACAGAGGCTGTAAAGACAAACCAGTGTCACTATTGCACAACCAATGAAAAATAAACGCAACAAGCTCTGAACACTAGCCAAACCAAACACTAGCACACCTGGCTCCCATTTGTTATAAGTTTGCAACTAAAAACAAAGTCTTGACTTACAGCTGAAAATTTTGTGGCTGACCCCAGCAGCACAACCTGACAGCAGCTGAGCTGAGGAAAACAAAAGCAACCTGAAAAGATCAATGTAATCTGCTTCTTCCTCTCCAGTGTCTCCCTCTCCTGGCTCCTGAACTCAATGCTGATGTTTTAAACAAAAACAAACATAAAATAGGAAATATGACAGTAACAAAACTGTTGAGCTGCTTCCATCCACCCACACTTGCGTAGTGATAAAACCAAAATATGACAGAACATTTCCTCTTGGCAGGGCAATGTAGCTTTCTTGTCCTGAGATATCACAGTCCCACAAAACATTTTTTCTGTTGTGTTATTTTTTCCCCTAAGCCACTTAAACAAATCCCAAAGGACTTGACTGTGCTATTCAGGCACAGCCTTTTGTTTGGGGTGGTGTGGGCCTGAGCTGCACTGGGGGGAGAGGCACTGAAAGGCATTCCCAAAGCACACACGGGAGCTCATCATCCCCCCCAATGGGTGTAGCGTATTTCCCTTTTCCTAAGGCCAGCATGCTCTGCTTATTCTTTGCCCTCGCCTTACTTCTTTGGGATCCAATGTGCCATGGAGGGACGTGAGGGTGCAGTCTCTGAGCACCTCTGAGTGCAAGGACTTCAACCCTGCCCAACCCTTTTATAAGTAATGCTAGAGGAAGGAGGCTCCCTACTCACTCTCCCATCAGCCGGGGTGCTGGAACAATGTGTATCATGGGGGGCTGAGAGCCATTGAACCAAACTGTAAACCCTGTATATAATGGAAACCACTTCAAACACTGCAGCACCTTTTGCACCCCTAGTTCCACCACGAACGCCATCAGCTCACCCTCCTGGAATGGCCCAATGGAACTAGGCCCTAAATTAGCAACCACAGAAACACAACAGAGCAGAGTCAATAGGCTAAAGTCATGCTCATTGTCGAGGTGCATCTGAGTCAATCCCATTCTTAATTCTCTTCAGCAAACATATTTTTGGTTTTAACAATGATGCTTCATCTCTGCCCAGGTAGTGACTGGAACTATACAAACAAAAATTCTCAGTGTCAGCCAAAAGTAAACAAAGACAATTATTTTTTGTGGATTTGCAAAAAAATGGAACATATTTTGTTCTCTCTGGATTTTTGTGAAAATGAAAGAGTTTCAGTAAGTGGAAAATTGGCATTCACATAAAGAAAAAAACATTAGTTTCTAATGGCTCTAATGCTGACCTAGAAAAGTGTAGTTAATTTGTAGGTCTTATTACTACAGGATATTATTGAGGGAGATACAGTAGTTCAGTAAGATTCAAAAAAGGGTTAGATCTTAGATGATAACCATTAGCAGAATAAAATTCAAGGGCTTTCAGTCTTCATGCTCCTGGCATAAATTGACCAACAGTTGAGATAAGGAAGAAATTTCACACCATGAGAAAGAGAGTAAAAGGTCTAAGCCTAAAATTGGGGGCCAGGAACTCCCAAATCCTAATCCTGGTTCTAATGCTGACTCCCTCTAAGGCTTGGACAAGTCCCTGGAAGCCTCTCTATCTTTGTTTGCCTATTTATTACATTGAAGAAATAATATTTACTTACCAACCTACCTTTCTGGTCATGTCTGAGGATTACTTAGCTAATGCTTTTAAAGTGTTTTGAAGATAAAAAGAGCTAAATAGGTACTCATTATTAGGTGTAATACTGGAAATTATATCTTTCTCTAAAAGCATCAAGTACTGGCCACTGTTGTGGTACAGTAAATCTTGAATTCTTACAGAAGTAAAGGAATGCACAGTCTTTTCTAACTTCAGCTTGACTGTTTCCTGACTATCCACACACACAGAGAGACTGTCCAGTTCTACACTAGAAACTTTTGCCAGTATAATAATGCCAGTTAAGGGTATGATTTTTTAACAATGCATTTATACCAGCAAAAGCCCTAGTGCAATCAAATGCTTTTGCTGTACAGCTTATTTTCTTTGGAGAACTAGCAAAACCATATTGTTACCAGTGTAAACTGTGCCTATACTGTGCCTATACTAGAAGGGTTTGCCAGTACATATATTCATGGATAATTATACCAGCAAACCTTTCCTGATGTAGACTACAGCCTAGAAGCAAATCACGGTTCATTAGAGAATAGGCAACACAGGTTCATATAATATTGACAAGGTACATGTATTTCATGTATACCTATATACACACGGAACACACACACAAAGAATGAGAGACAGAAGGAGACACCAACTGAGTCCATAAGATTAGTTTTAGACAAGCCTGAGTAATAAATACTGCAGGAAACAAAAACAAAAAAAAAATGGCACTCTCTTATAAGTGGGCCAAAATCCACTTCTATTCAACCTCCCACACAAACTTGTTCACAATCTTGCCTCTATAGTTTATTACCATTCCAGACTGCTTCATCATGGCACAAATGTAGACTTTATCTCTCACACAAGATAATCTTGTTATAGACAATCTGGTTATTGAATGTCCTCGACAGAGAACAATCTTGTTAATAGCTCGCCTGTTCAAGGAAGTGTCACTTCAAATCCATCTTGTATCTGGATCTCAGCTACATATAAATGTCCTCATCTGCAGCTACCCTTCCTTAGACTGATGTTGGTTGCTGTCTCTTGGAGTCAAATGTCTCACAAAAGACTTACTCAGCTGGTGGAATTTATTTCACATAAAACTGTTCTATAGAAGTTTTATCTAAATGACCATCATCTTTCTCTCTATGAAGCACAAAGTTGCCTGTTTTGCAGTTTTTCCTGAACAAGGTAATCTATTAAATTTGACTTAAGTGAAAACATAGGTCAAAATTGTTCCCCACAGATCCATCCATGCAGAGAATACTCTATGCATATCTTGCTTTTGAAGCATCAACTCTCCTCCCTGGGACTCCATGGAGGCCTTCCACAGTGTCCAGGATGCTTTCAGAGACCGAATGAGCTGGAGGGGAACTAGGTAAAACAGGAATAGGATGAAATACACATCATCCCCTCTCCAGCCCTGTGGAAGTTCATCAGGAAAGATACTACAGTCTAGAGCTGCAATATTTTTTTCCATGGAGTTCTCCACCCCAAGAGTCCCAAGGCAGCTGAAGCCAGTGCTGGGAACCTGGGGAGTTGCCGGCAGCTCTCCAAACTTTTCCATTGGGTGGCAAATTGCTGATGCCAATGGGATGATCTTGGCCAGGGGATCTTTGCAAATATTTCCCCTCCACAAGGTGAATCCATGAGGGCAATCTGGACCACAGACTATACTGTCATCTATCAAAAGTTAGATCACATGCAACTTATAAATACTACACTTTTTATACTCCCTATCCAGAATAAAAGCTTACACTATGACAACACAGCTTATATCTATCTTACATTATACAGGATAATGTAAACTGTGTTCTTTGTTGTAGGCTAAAAGATAAATTGCATTATTTTCAACAGATAGGGCCTTGAATCCAGATCTGAGCTCTGGATCCAAACACTTCCATAGAATGGTGAAGTTCTGATCCAGGACCAAACTTTGCATCTTGGGCTCATGTTACATTTCAGTCTATGTTTCTCATGTGTAGTTTATGCAGTGCCTTGAAAGTGACATATCACGAGCTGAGAGAAGCGACAGGAGATGTAATGTAATGTGAAGTGGAGATGGGTTTCAATTTGAAAATATGACTTAGATGCATTGGCATGGCATCAAGAGGAGGTCCTGGCACATAGCAGAGGTAACAAATACATCTTTTGGAGAAAAGAATATCAGATGCAATACAATGCAGCAACCTCTGCAGAGAGACAGGTGAAGGGTAGCTGCAATAGTCAATTATAGAAAATAATGAAGAAGGGTTATAATAAGGATGTACAAGCAAATAACACTGCTGAAGATAGTTAGGTGATATCAAGGTTGATGCTCTAGAAATATAGCTCTGCTGGCATATCTCTGTTAATTCAACAGGAGGACAAATGTTAGTTCTACAATAATTACAAATTGCTCTGTGTAAGGAAACAGGCTGAAAAAAAATCACAAGCTAGTTCATTTTGAGCCATCAATGTAAATAAAACTAGATTTTAATAGAAACTTTACTTTTTTCCTCTAACTCTAGCCACTGCTAAACAAAAGTCACTGGGTACTTATTGACCTAAATCTAGAGATATTAAATGTTTTTGGGTATTCTAGTTTTACAAAGGCCTTTCTTGTACTAATATATTACTCTACGACAATGATAAAGCATCAGAAGAATGTGTCATGGCAATAAGGGAGGGAAATGGTTTGATCAGAAAACTGCAGTATTTTATTCCAGTCTCCTAGATTTCCTAGATGATCATGGGATGCACTCCCATGCAGCTACAATTGAGCCACTGCTAAACACAAAAAGCAACAGAGGGTCCTGTGGCACCTTTGAGACTAACAGAAGTATTGGGAGCATAAGCTTTCGTGGGTAAGAACCTCACTTCTTCAGATGCAAGTAATGGAAATCTCCAGAGGCAGGTATATATCAGTGTGGAGATAACGAGGTTAGTTCAATCAGGGAGGGTGAGGTGCTCTGCTAGCAGTTGAGGTGTGAACACCAAGGGAGGAGAAACTGTTTCTGTAGTTGGATAGCCATTCACAGTCTTTGTTTAATCCTGATCTGATGGTGTCAAATTTGCAAATGAACTGGAGCTCAGCAGTTTCTCTTTGGAGTCTGGTCCTGAAGTTTTTTTGCTGTAAGATGGCAACCTTTACATCTGCTATTGTGTGGCCAGGGAGGTTGAAGTGTTCTCCTACAGGTTTTTGTATATTGCCATTCCTGATATCTGACTTGTGTCCATTTATCCTCTTGCGTAGTGACTGTCCAGTTTGGCCAATGTACATAGCAGAGGGGCATTGCTGGCATATGATGGCATATATAACATTGGTGGACGTGCAGGTGAATGAGCCGGTGATGTTGTAGCTGATCTGGTTAGGTCCAGTGATGGTGTTGCTGGTGTAGATATGTGGGCAGAGTAGGCATCGAGGTTTGTTGCATGGGTTGGTTCCTGAGTTAGAGTTGTTATGGTGCGGTGCGTGGTTGCTGGTGAGAATATGCTTAAGGTTGGCAGGTTGTCTGTGGGCGAGGACTGGCCTGCCTCCCAAGGTCTGTGAAAGTGAGGGATCATTGTCCAGGATGGGTTGTAGATCACTGATGATGCGTTGGAGAGGTTTAAGCTGAGGACTGTAGGTGATGGCCAGTGGAGTTCTGTTGGTTTCTCTTCTGGGCCTGTCTTGTAGCAGGAGGCTTCTGGGTACACGTCTGGCTCTATTGATTTGTTTCTTTATTTCCTTGTGTGGGTATCGTAGTTTTGAGAATGCTTGGTGAAGATCTTGTAGGTGTTGGTCTCTGTCTGAGGGGTTGGAGCAGATGCGATTGTACCTCAGTGCTTGGCTGTAGACGATGGATCGTGTGGTGTGACCGGGGTGGAAGCTGGAGGCATGAAGGTAGGCGTAGCGGTCGGTGGGTTTTCGGTATAGGGTGGTGTTAATGTGGCCATCGCTTATTTGTACGGTGGTGTCCAGGAAGTGGACCTCCCGTGTAGATTGGTCCAGGCTGAGGTTGATGGTGGGGTGGAAGCTGTTGAAAGCATGGTGGAATTCTTCCAGGGCCTCCTTCCCATGGGTCCAGATGATGAAGATGTCATCAATATAGCGTAGGTAGAGAAGGGGCATGAGTGGACGGGAGCTGAGGAAGCGTTGTTCCAGGTCAGCCATAAAAATGTTGGCATATTGTGGGGCCATGCGGGTGCCCATAGACAACCTGCCAACCTTAAGCATATTCTCACCAGCAACCACGCACCGCACCATAACAACTCTAACTCAGGAACCAACCCATGCAACAAACCTCGATGCCTACTCTGCCCACATATCTACACCAGCAACACCATCACTGGACCTAACCAGATCAGCTACAACATCACCGGCTCATTCACCTGCACGTCCACCAATGTTATATATGCCATCATATGCCAGCAATGCCCCTCTGCTATGTACATTGGCCAAACTGGACAGTCACTACGCAAGAGGATAAATGGACACAAGTCAGATATCAGGAATGGCAATATACAAAAACCTGTAGGAGAACACTTCAACCTCCCTGGCCACACAATAGCAGATGTAAAGGTTGCCATCTTACAGCAAAAAAACTTCAGGACCAGACTCCAAAGAGAAACTGCTGAGCTCCAGTTCATTTGCAAATTTGACACCATCAGATCAGGATTAAACAAAGACTGTGAATGGCTATCCAACTACAGAAACAGTTTCTCCTCCCTTGGTGTTCACACCTCAACTGCTAGCAGAGCACCTCACCCTCCCTGATTGAACTAACCTCGTTATCTCCACACTGATATATACCTGCCTCTGGAGATTTCCATTACTTGCATCTGAAGAAGTGAGGTTCTTACCCACGAAAGCTTATGCTCCCAATACTTCTGTTAGTCTCAAAGGTGCCACAGGACCCTCTGTTGCTTTTTACAGATTCAGACTAACACGGCTACCCCTCTGATGCTAAACACAAGTCACTGGGTAAATGTAAAGGAAATCCAACTTTCCTTGCTATCTGGAAATATTTTCCTAAATTCTGGCTCACCAACATCTACTGTATATTGGTGATCATAACAAACTTAATGCAATAAACTTTGCTCAATGTTTGATTCAAAGACTTTATCAGTGGTATTTGATGATGTGGATCACTAGATATAACACCACTAGAAATACCACACTTGATAAAATTTCCAGAAATTGCATTATCAAAGATGGTGCAAAACCACAGGAGTGTATTTCCCTACTAGAGTGTTGGTCTTCATACAGTGCTGGTCTTCATTCCAGTTAGACATGTGCTACGCATCTCTAAGATTAAGTGCAATCTTTGAAATATGTTTGAAAGTCAGAAAGATTAATGTGTTTTCACTCACTATTGAACTTTGTGGTCCCATTACTACTGGCACTAGCATAAAATACATGATTGTCTTGTTCTTTGTATAATGAATGTAATGCCATTTTCTCAAGAAGAAATTTTAGTCTCATAACTTAGTAAAAAAAGGCCCACTTCTAAATGTGTGTCTTGTGTAACAGATGTCTGGTCTTATCATTCACTAACTATAAAGTAACTATTTTGTTCTCTTTGTGGAAATCCATACATAAATATGGGTTTTAATTACTTGAAACTGCAGCAGAAGGATGTCTGCAGGTGTCCATGGAAGGTGAGGGTTAATAGAGTATTTTCTTGCACTGCACAGACATAGCTCATGATTATTTAATATAGTTTAGCACAAGAAATATATTAAAATGTTTTATAATAATTTAATACATCCTTTTAAAATGTACCTGGAGTGTCAAGACTGCTCTCTGGTTTTGTTTTTTATGTTATTCCATTTTTTCAATCATTTTTCTAATAAATCAAGCAAATTCTAGGTGCCAACATATGAATCAAGTACAAAGACCAAGATATTTACATAACGCTTGGATTTCCATGTAGACTGCTGCCCTGTTTATTAAAAATGGATGTCAATTACTCTTCAAAAAAGGTTCAGATGAGTATCCAAGCTTTAGCTAAACTTCCTGACAATGCACAATTGGTCAAAACCAAGAATGGCAGACAGACATAACCACAAAGAAAATGTAAGTAAAATAATGTAACCAAATATTTTCCAACTAAATTTCATTTAAGGTTTGGAACAAAGGTGTAGAGAAATTTTAATTTCATCCAAACTAGTATGCCCATAACTGAATCTGGTGGGTGTTAGAAAGGTGCCTTGGTAAAATGGCAACAATTTACACAAAAGATCTGCTCCCTGAGTAGAGTTATACCTATGACACAGTAAATGTTTAGTACTTTTTATTCCTCTTTCTGTTGTGGAGCCAACCCAGTTCTGAAAAAGTGCACCAAAATCTGCACTGTGCACAGGGCCGGCTCTAGGATTTTTGCCGCCCCAAGCAAAAAAAATTTTGGCCTCCCACCCGCCCTTTTTTCGTGCCCCACTGCCCCTGGTCCCGCCCCAACTCCACCCATTCCAAACCCCTTCCCCAAATCATCAGCCCCACCTCCTCCCCCGGCGTGCCGCATTCCCCCCCACATTGCTTCCTGCGGGCCCCCTGCGACCTCCCACCTTAGCTCATCTCTGCGAGAGAGGGCAGAGAAGTGGAGCAGCGGTAGGGTGACCAGACAGCAAGTCTGAAAAATCGGGACGGGGGTTGGGGGGTAATAGGAGCCTATAGAAGAAAAAGACCCAAAAATCGGGACTGTCCCTATAAAATCGGGACATCTGGTCACCCTAAGCAGCGGCGCGTTCAGGAGAGCAGGCGGAGCGGAGTGAGCTAGGGTTGGGGGGGGCGCAAGAAGTAACGGGGGGGGTAGAGGAACCGCTCCCCACTCCAGCTCACCTCCGCTCCACCACCGCTGTCTCCCCCGAGCGCCCGCCGCTCAGCTTTTCCTCCCTCCCAGCCTTGATGCGCGAAACAGCTGTTTCGCGCGCAACAAGCCTGGGAGGGAGGGGGGAAGAGAAGCGGAGCGGTGACGGCACTCTCAGGGGAGCAGGCGGAGCGGAAGCGAGCTGGGGTGGCGAGGCCACTTTTTCCCCATGCCCTGGAGTCGGCACCTATGATGGCCGGCACCAGAATGCTGCCCCTAGAAATGTGCCACCCCAAGCACCTGCTTGTTTTGTTGGTGCCTGGAGCCAGCCCTGACTCTGCATCATCAACAGAATAACCAACAGAGTCCAGAATCTCCTATACTGATGGTGGCGTATAAACAAGAAAGAACACAGCTTGACTTTCACATTCATTTGCAAGACTGACAGATAGAAAACACATTTGTTTTATTTGCAAACTGAACGTATTTGATATAGAAATCACCGAGAGACAAACAAACATGAAATTCCATATTATCATTTCACAGTCACTTTTTAGAGTACAATTGCACATTAACATGGTCCCATATTTGTCAGCTAAATTAGTTCTAATATGTCTTCCCTTTTGTACTCCAAGAGCCCTGGTATCACAAATAAGATATATGAGCCTTAAAATTAGTCAAGTAAACAGAAGACACTACACATAGAGTGCCGGAAATGAAAGGAGATACACATATTCAGATACAAACAAAATTAGAAGTTAGTGTTCTGAAAAAAGGATTGCTTGAAAAACACCATGGTTTAAGGCTTTATAGAACATATCATTGTACTCAGTGTAAGAGTGAAGACAAGAGGCAATTTAATCTGCAGCTGGTTTAGAAATAAACACAGCAACTGAAGATAAGGAGTGAAAGAGGGATAAATCCTCCTGTAGCAAACTTGATGGACAGACAGGCTGCCATTAACAATGCTGTTGCCTTTGTAAGTACAGAGTGATGTGGAGATACCCTGGCATTTATACTGTAGACACGGTCCTTAAAGATTTTACACCTCCAATTCCTTAGAATTATCAGCTATCTCCAGCCTGTCAGTCATCCTGGCAATCTTAGATTTTTAGCTTGCAGGCCAGGCAGATTATTGACAAAGCAATCCAGGGTGATATAATACACCCTGACAAACAACAGTGAGGGGGATTGTGTTTACTACTTTCACTGCACCAATTCGGCTAAATTATTTCTTAACACTGAAAGTAAACTTTCTCCTGGTAAGCATTCACTCCCTGCACACTATTGTTTTGCTGTACTACACTACCTCAAGGGGAGTAGTAATACAGCTCTGATGCATCTAATTTAACCTGCTCAGAACTAAAAGACATTAAAAAAAGGTTTTTGACTCAACAGCTGATATATCTGTAAGTACAAAACACTATGCTATAATGAAGTTAAGGATCTGTCTTAAACAGACAAAAGCAAGAAAATTTCAAATTTAGGCTTGCTACTTTATTCTGAATCTACCCTACTTCTGAAGGGATTAAAGCACACACACTAGAAATGCGATTGCATACTGTTCAGAGATATAAGCACACATACAAAACAAAAAAGAAAACCACAATAAAATTGGTACTGACATGACAACTTTTTTTTACCATGTTTTTGCCCAAGGGCAGTTTTCTCATTTGGGTTATAAACTCGGGGGGGGGGGGGGGGGGGGGGAGCAGCTTTTAGAATGATGGTAGTTCATTAGGTATAGCAATGACCCTAGGCACTGCTAAAATTTTGAGCTAATTGGACTATTTTATACCACTGATTATTTTGCACAAAACATTCTATTCAAAACTTTGCAGAATATACAGTGCTTTGGTGTGCAATGATCACATTCAATTAAGTTATTTGCATCGAAATGTGATGTCATAGCTATGTAAGAAGACATCACACTTTCACAGTCGTTCTTACTCTGTTGTTTGTAAATGTCATCTGCAAGAGTTTTGTCAGACATGGTTCTGTTAACTAACAAATATTTTTTGGGTGAGGAGAGGAGGTGTCAGCTTTAAGGTGGGACTCACAAGTAGAAGTCCAGATCCAAGTTTCCCAAAACTTTAGGTAGGGACAGTGTTGGACTGAGGATTTTGGTTCATTCTAGAAATAAGAGCCAAAGGCCAAATTCATAACTAGAAGTGAACTTCCCCAAGGTTTGGAATTCAGTCAAGTTCAGGTTCATCTCTAGATAATAGCTCCGAATTAGCCTGCAGATTCAAGAAACCCATCCTATTTGCAGACCTCCCTGTCTGTAGATATCAACCCCTTAATCTGGAAATTGTGTTCATAACTTGCCCACAGCACCAAAAACAGATTCTTGTTTGGTATTATAGAAAACATAAAATACATGTATTCAATATTTAAAAACAGATTCAATTGCTATTAATCATTTAATTAAAATAACTATATAAGTATGTATGTGTGACTTAACCACCCTGTAACTCATGTCTCCTCCTTGGTTCTGTTGGGGTCTCCTTAGGTCTCCTGCAAAAAACACTAAAACACTGGTAGAGGACAATTCTGCTCATGCCCTTTGACTGGGTAGTTTAGGTCCCATAAAATATTTAACCTTTAGTATCTCTTCTTTAAGGTTGCAGGGTTTTTTCCTCATTGGGAACAAACTCTTTGAAACACCAACAACAGAGGTACTGCTTAAAACAAGATTTATTAAAAATAGGGAGAAAATTGATTTCAAACAAAATAAATGGTTTGCTTCAAATAGTTAAATTTAAATTTCTCATACATTAAACTAGATAAGGCACTTTTAGCTTAGCTGCAAAAAAGAAATCAAGTCTTACATATCCAAAGTGGAAGTCCTGGCTCTGACCTCTGTGAGAGTTCCAGCCTCATGCTGTGTCCAGAGAAAAAGAGTGAGAGATACCTAGATAGAGAAAGAGAGAGAGACCCCAAATACAGGCAACCTGGGGTTGTTCTTTTGGTTTTTTTTAGTCTTCAAGTGATACAGTTTATTACCACACTAGCACTTACTGCGGTATATCTTATGTCACTCAGGGGTAGAGTGACCAGACAGCAAATGTGAAAAATCAGGACAGGGGATGGGGGGGGGTAATAGGAGCCTATATAAGAAAAAGACCCAAAAATCGGTACTGTCCCGATAAAATCGGGACATCTGGTCACCCTACTCAGGGATATATAAAAGCCACCCCCCTTGAATGACATAAGTTACACCAATCTAGGCACCAGTGTAGAGAGCACTATGTCTGCAGGAGAGCTTCTCCTGTTGACATAGCTTCCGCTGCTCTTGGGGCTGGAGTAGTTAAGCCGACAGGAGAGCTTTCTCCCAGCCAATTAGAGTAACTACACTAGGGAGCTTACAGCAGTGCAGCTGCATCGCTGCAGCTCTGCTGCTGTAAATTCTCTAGTGTAGCCATAGACTAATTAGGATACTTTCTTCTCCAAAGCAGAGCTAATTCTCTAAGCTAGATCACTTCCACCTCAAGAAGACTTTCCCAGCCTTAAGCATAGCATTTCATACACCCCTCTGACCACCAGATCAGCCTATCCATTGTTCTTGGGAAAGTATCTTTGTCTGACTGGGTGGAGTTTTTTCTAAAGTTAAAATTGTCCTCTTCACTTCCCTTAGTTATTAAATATTAATTTATCACCATACTATATTTAGTTTTCCACAGTATATTATTTTGCTAATTATTTAACTATTATTTACTATGAGTATAATTTTCAGAAGTGCTTAAATCATTTCAGAAGTAACTTGGCTACATCTGAACCTACATTTCACTGAATGTCCTAAGGCCATGTCTACATCACGGGGACTATAGTGGCATAGCTACAATGCCATAGCTACACCAGTACTGTACTGTAGACACAGCCTATAGCAATGGAAGGCATTTTTCCACCACTGTAGGAACTCCACTTCCCCAAGTGACAGTAGAAAGGTCAACAGAAGTGATCTAGCTGCATCTACACTGGGTATTAGATTAGCATAGCTAAATGCTCAGAAATGTGGATTTTGCACACCACTGAGTGCCGTAGCTGTCTCAATCTAAATTTTAAGTGCAATGGACTTAGACCTGACACAGTTTTTATACCAGTATAGCTATTTTGGTTAGAGATTAATTTTCTTAGTGGTGGGGTTTTTTTTTTAATTGAAATAGTTATACCAGTAAAATCCATTGTGTGGACATAATTTTACATGTACAAAGGAGTCTTATATTGTATAGCTTACTTCCCTTCCCCTATAAGAGTAAACTATACGGTATAAGCACATTTATATTGGTAAAACTGTGTTCATACTACAGTGCTTAAAACAGTACAACTTGTATGTGTAGAAAAGCCAGTAGGCTACTAAGCTCTTAGGCTCTTTTGATTACATATATAGTCATATTAATTAAATGATTAGCAAAATAATATTCAAACACATATAGAATATCATGATTGTTGATAACTCCTTCCTAATCTGGTTTAATTGTTAATTGCAATAGTCCAGCACTCCCATGGCAACTGAAATTATATAGTTTGTGAGTTTATATCTATGTTTGTTTATATATGAATATATACATATATAAATATATACACACATGCCCAAACAGAATTTGTATTTGCATGATTTTTCCATCTTGTTTATGTTTTGGGAAGGAAAAATGATAGAACAATTGACAGTGACAGAACAAAACAGTGAGTGTAGAAAGTGTTATTTTGTGCCACATTAAAAGATGATTTTTCAATTCTATGACATCACCATTTTCCAAAATTATAAACTGATGAAGCTTTGGAAAATTCTTCTTTCTATTGCAAAGAGTATTTACTATGGTTTTTGACCTCTGAAGAGTATAAGTACAAAGGGTAAATATTCAGGAGTGATGAAAAATTCTGCAAATCCCAACAAAGGAAATATATCCTTGAATATACTGTGGATGCTGACAGAAAGCAAAACTGCCTGTATTATAACAATGATAATTTGTAATTTTAATTATTAATAAGGAGATGACGGCCAAGTTTCCAAAAATCTTTCTATTAAGAATTCTCAGTATAAATCTCTCTGATATACTGTAATGCTACTTCATCTTTGCTGCCAACCGTGCTGGAACGCATAAAGCCCCTCATTAGTTCACGCCTTCACTTACAAAGATTGCTTTAACAAAGGGATGCAGTGTGCATTAATGACTTTTAGAATTAAGATATGACTGTGGCAAAACAATAAATACCTCCATCTTATTAAGATGATTCGGTAACAACGGTGCAGAGCTGCTTTGTATTCGCTTTTCTCCACATGCATTTTAGTTCAGGCAGAAAACCAAGGATGCACTCCAGAGGAACACATAATGAGGTCAGATGGAAAATCTTGTCTTGTTTCAGATATGAATTCAATCCATCCTTTCTTGCATGTGAGATGATATACACAGAAGGAAATGCTGCTGACATGGTTTAACTTCACTGACACTGAAAATCATTTCCCCTCGGTTGGTGCTTTTAGCTTTCACATGAAATACTATATATAGGATTAATAGAGATGGCCACAAAATTTGCTTTTATTTACTCATTTCACCTCTTGCTATTCACTTGCTCCTCACTTAGTATCACTGCACAAAATTCTTTTGATAATTTTGCCTGTTAATTCATATTAGCAATGTGTAGAAAAATGTGCTTGATGTAAGGTTGTCACACCTTTGCTATTACTGTACTAAAATCCTAGGAAGTCTGTAGATTTTTAAACAGTGAAGGGGGAGGGGAAAAGGTTAGAAAACTCTGGGAAAAAATGCTGGTCTTATAGTTGAAAACCTGGAGAACTGGAGTTCACCTGTCACAAGCAGGTACTTTGGCTCAGAACTATTCCCTAGAGGCATGCTTTGCTATTGAGCATAAGTCAGAACAATGTGTCAAGACTTGGAGCATAGCTCTTCAATGTCTAACACAACTATTAGTAGAAGAGCTAAAAAAATTCAGTTGTCAGCATAATTTAAATTTAAAATGATTGTAAAGGAATGTTTAATTCCTAATTAGCCTATTCAGTGCACTACAACGTACATTTATATCGGGCAGAACCTGCAGTAACCTTTTAATGTAGTGTACCTTGTATGCTATATAACTGCCTATGGAGAACAACAAGAATATCTAAATTACCTGTGGCTCTTGACATGCAGGAGTCATGGTAGAGGAAGAGTTATAGTTTAATTATTAGGCTGCACTTCACTGAAGGACAACATTCTGGGGCCAATTGAAGTCAGTTTTACCACTGCAGTCTGGAACAAGACTCCCAGCTCAGGTAGACGGCCTCATGCTAGCAGGGCACGCTAAAACTATTAGTGTGGACAATGTGGCTCCAGCTATCAAGCCCACCTGAGCCCCTGGTTCTGAGTTTGGATGGCTAGCACCATACACCAGATCCACAACATCTTCACTGCTATTTTTAGTGCATAGCTCAGCTCAAGCTAGCGTGAACCTGTTTACCCAGGCTGGGAGGCTCGCTCCCAGCTGCAGTGGAGACATACCCAAAGAGAGAAGGATCAAGCCCTTGCTATGTCCATTCACCTATCTATTTAAATTAGGCACTTCTATGGTCCCAATTACATAGTATCTGAGTGGCTCACAATCTTCACAGACTCTCACAGCACCACTGTGGGGCAGAGTAGAACTATCATCCCCATTTTACAATGGGGGACTGAAGCACAGAGAGACTAAGAGTTTGTTTATAGCCACAAACCTTTATTTCAGGCATACTGAGGCAGGAAGCTACCCCATGCAGGTCTGATGCAGATTAACTGTCCATGTGGACCCTGCTAAAGCACACTAACAGTTCTTTAGTGTACTCTGATCTACCCCACTTTGAAAGGGGACTAGATCAAAGCACACTATTGAACTGTTAATGCACAGTTACTCCTGGGGGAATTCTGCACCAAAAAAATAAAAATTCTCTGCACAATAAATTAAAATTCTGAAAAATTCTGTGTATTTTATTTTTCAAAATAACATAATATAATCAAGCCAGTTTCAATTATTTTGATAATTTATTTCAAAATACCCATCAGCAAGTATATCTGTAATATTACAGACCCTCCCTCCCCACCAAAAAAAATCAGGAAATGGTTCTTTGACAAATAGATTCTTTACTAGGCAAATTAATACAGACATTTTAGCAATTCATTTAAACGACACTACAGAAATGTATTTCCTGCACTCCTCAGAAGCAGGGCAAAGGCTTGGGGATGTCCAAGATAATGGAGGAACTGAGGGAGAGGAAGGAAGCCCTGGAAGTGAACCCAGAAGGTTGTTGGGTGTGGATGGGGGAAGTATTTTTTTGGTGGGGGAGGAATTGTTAGGGAGTTGGGGAACCTCCCCCATGTTGATCCTGACTGACCCCTAGCCTCTCCCATTCAGTCAGACACATCTGCCTGCATCTCCATTTGTCCCTCCACTCCCCTCACCCTGTCCCCATGTGGCCCTGCAGTGCCCTACCCCTATCTCCATGTGGCCCTGCAGCCCCTTCCCATTCAGTCCCTGGCTCAATGCTGTCACCCACTAGCCCTCCTGAGCCCCTGCCCCAGTCATGCCCCGCAGCAGCCCCGTGTGCCCAACTCTACCTGTCCCGTGCATATCCCATGCCTCTTAACATGGCCCTCTGGACAAGGCGCTTTGATGAATGCAGCCTGCTGCTGGCTTTTACTGCCTGGCAGCTGGTGTTGTCTGTCCTGGTGGGCAAAAGGTAGAATTACAGCATTTCTCAGGCAGAATGTATTTTCTGCACAGAAAAAAAATTATATGCTATACATGAATTCTGCGCATGCACAGTGGTGCAGAATTCCTCAGGGGTAATGGACAACAGCAGGGTCCACATGAACAGTTAATGCGTGCTAAGCTAGTGAGTGGTATATTCACACCCTAACTTAATGCAAACTAAGGATTACATCTACACCGAAGGGAAAAAAACCCTGCCGCAGTGAGTCTCAGAGCCCAGTCAATTTACTCGAGCTTGTGTGGCTCGTGCTATGGGGCTAAAAATAGCAGCATAGACATTTCTGCTTGCCCTGGAGCCTGAGTTCTGAAACTCAGAGGGGTGGGGAGGGTCCCACAGCCCATACTCCAGTCCAAGTGGGAACATCTACTATCGTGTGAACCCCACATGCACAAGTCAGTTGATCCGGGCTTTGAGGCTTGCTGCTGCAGGGATTGTTTTTGCAGTGTACACATACCCCCCCCCCCCAAGTGTTTGTGTAAACAAGCCCCAGATGACTTGCCCAAGCTCACACAGGAAGTCTGAGGAAGAAAATTGAGCCTTTGTCTCCAAAGCCCCAGGCTAGCACCCTAGCCATAGGACAATCCTTCCTCTTATTACAGAAGCAAATACTTGTGAAGTTTAGCAGAGTCTGAGAGAATGAAAATCAGAGCTTGAGCAGTGTAATAGCTAAGATACAAATGCATGCTGATACTGCTTTCCTAATAATTTGAAATTGTATATATACCTTTGCCACTAGTATATAAAAAATTACAAGCAAATTATACGTTGGTGACAATAGTCCCTATAGTAGTAGGACTGGGAATAGATATGGGTATGAAATGGTTTTCCCATTCCATGAACATTTTTGAGATTTTGCATTTTTTCCCCTTACTAAATCAGGGAAAAAAATGCTTCAGGTCAATCAAAATGTTTCATTTCAATTTCAACATTTTTTTATTTCTTTTAAATGTCAAAATTGGATGTTTTGACAATTTTAAAACCTTTTCAAATCTTTTTCAAGTCAAGAAATTTGTCAAAATTGCAATAAGATTCAGTTTAATGCATTTACCCTACCATATTGTCAAAAATGTGTTGTTGAAAGATTCCCAACCATCTCTATTGGGGAGCACTAGTCAGGCCATGGCTGAATACCACTGTACTTGATTTCCACAGCATTGTTTCCCTTACTCTGTGGATCTATCAGCAACTGGTATTTATGTGGCCTCTCAGTATTCACCTAACTATAGTCTTTACAAGGAGATTTAACTGCTGTCCAGATCCTGAAATAGACACAGTTCTACTGAATATTAGATATTAGAGAGACTTTCCTAGACCTGAAGAAGAGTGCTGTGTAAGCTTGAAAGCTTGTCTCTCTCACCAACAGAAGTTGGTCCAATAAATATATTCCCTCGCCCAACTTGTCTCTTATAGAACAATAATTGGCATTGAAATAGGACTTTTTGTAGTAAGTTAATGATTTTCTGATCATATTTTTAACTATGAAACCTCCAAATCTAATAGAAAAGCTACCTCAAGAAAATATCACAGTGGCACCATTTTCATGGACAACTTTAAAATAAGCCAGCCTAATTTTCAGTCCCTATAACTTTTAACATGATAGAGAGGAGAATTCTTGGAAGAAAAGAGGTTTGCCTGTCACCCTATCAAAACCTAAATATGAATTATAATATTTAAAGCATGTTGCTATTGTCCCACAGGATTGCATCCAAAAATGAATAGAAATAATTTCTCAAAGAAATGTGATCTTTTGCTTTGTAATTTTAGGATTAGAAGTATACCACAGATAAAAATGCAGCTTTTATCTAGGAATAGTGGAAAGGTATGAAAAGGCAAAGTGAATAGGAAAGACCCAGCAGATCATATCATCCCCTAACCACAATGATGTTACTTCATGAATCCATAAATTTGCAAGTGAACATCATACAGCTTTTTCTTGAATTTCACAGCTGTGCATTTGCAGTTTAAAATATGTAACTCTATTTTTTTAAATTGTGCACAAGTGTTTTTGGTTATCAATTAAAATGTTCAATTAGTGCAGCAAACTTCTTAGCACCAAACCCGGCAAGAGCAAGGGAGTCTCATCTGGCTGCCTAACTGCAAATCACAGTCCAGCTGATAAAGTTGTCTGTGAAATGGTGGAGCAAAAGTGTTTGGATTATTAAATGGTGCAAACTGATCAAAGCACTGCTACACAAACCTTTCTGGCACAAGCTAAGTTCCCTTTCTCAATGTGAAGAAAAGTTCCTCGGTAACAAAATGGGAATTCCTCAGGACTATGACAGAATTAACTGTTCGTTTACTGAGAAGCAGAGAGATCTTATAGATTTATTTTGAACCACAGATACTTGTTCTCTCTATGACAAACTGAAACACCAGCTGCATCTGGACCCCGACACAAGAGGCCAAAAGGAAGTGGATTAAGAGCCACTATGATGGCTCTATGCAGTCCAAAGTTTTCCCCATGCATGTCCAATGTTTTTATTATACATACATTATTTCATTATGCATCTCTATATTTCATGAAGAAGTATATATTCAAAGGAAGATAATATTTTTGATTCAGTAGATCATTTCCCCATGGCCTTGCCCCGTCAAAATACTTAAATGCATTATTATTAAATATTTCAACTATTTTAATATTTTTATGCTTAGAACATGCAGATGTTATTCAGTCACTGATCCAAACTGTTGAATTCAGAAACTATTTTGTTAACCTCTTTCATCAGTAATTCTAACATCTCAGGATATGATAGATATGGAAATAATGTGTCTTGTTCCCACAGGTCTGACTCTAGCCCAAATGAAACTTCTCCACTATTGAAAGCAAGCCCCTTTTCTAATTTTCTAAAATGTACAGAAACTATCCCCTGAATGTAGAATCTCCCTAATCAGATAACTTCATAGGAGACACTACTCCAGGCCCACACTTTCAATGGTTCCTTCAAAAAAACCCAACCCTTTATGTTTCCTTACACAAAGAGATTTCATATGTATTTTAGTGTTTCCTCACATTCATATCTGTAACTCTTCAGGCAGTGCTATTCTGTATTTGGGTCTGATCCTGAAGTCCAGGGCAAAACTTCTATGCAAAATGATGCAAAGGAACTTGATATCATCAGGGCTTAAATCTCACAGAGTATTTCCTGGAGTCTTGGGGCTCAGGGTTTCAGCCCTGCGAGAGGCACCAAGGCTTGGAGTTTCAGCCCTGTGGGGGCTCAGGGCTTCTGTTCCGAAGGAGGTGCCAGGGCTCAGGGCTTCTGCCCTGTGGGAGGTGCTGGGGCTCCCACAGGTTTGAAAATATTTACCGGAGCTCCAGACAGCTCTGGCTGAATTTTAACCCCTGGATATAACCTCCTGTACTATAACACTAATGCAATAGTCTGCTGCTCCTTAATGATTCTAAATCTGTGCTAACAAGTATTAAGTGGGGGAGATGACAATATCCTAAGTGTCCCCGATAAGCACCTTGCAGGATTTGGCCCTAAACATTTGAGCGGTCCAAACTGTCCTCAATTTCTAGTTATATTCTGTGGAAGTTGAGGGCACTCACCCACCTTAGAAGCTCTCAGCACCATCAAGGATCATACCCTAAATCAACCAAATTTCCTTTAGGAGGAACCACTACAACCAATAATCTAAAACAAAACAAATAATCTAAAAGTTAGATATCAACTTGTGTAAGGTATTAATATTTAGAAGACATCGATGAAATCCCATGGAAGTCATCGTGGCAGGTGCAGGAGAATCTCCTTTTAAATAATGGGAAGGAAGTTGAAGTTCTTTCCAAGTGATACAAACCTAAAGACAATATTCATCAGACTATCTGGTCACTAATTGGCTATTGTTCAATCATGGTGGCATATTTTAGCTTTATTTAAATACATCCCATTAACTTTACTAATCAGTCTCACATTTGACCAAATTTACAAACTAGCTTAAGCAATCACTTGATGCTTCCCATTTTTATTTCAGAAATGGGCCTACTACATGTTGTACTAATGTGTCACTATTCCCAGCTGCTGTAATAGAAGTTCAAAAGCAAGTAAAGCTACCTTTCATGTATTTAGATCTTACTCAGCATATGTTCATATTCAATACTAAGATGCAAAATGGGACATAATATTTGTTTTTCTGTCTTTTTTCCCCCCCCGGCAGAAAAAAGCAAATCACTACACAAGTGCTCTCCAAAATAAACCCTGCAAAGATTCCCATTAAACTAAAGACATTTGGTATAGAAATCAAAGCCTAACAACACAGGAACATCTTCTGTGCTTGAATTCCATTCTTGATAATAATAGACAATCTCTCACAATTCAAAGGCAGTTCTGCACTTTCTCAGTCTGACAACTGTTGTCCTTGTTGGGGTAGTACTCTCAAGATAAATTATGAATGCAACGTGAAAGCTGTAAAATTTGTTGTATCTTCTATTATCTCCATGTTAAAGGCCACAAAAGCTCTTCAGTGAAGTCAGCCATTAAGAAATGACAGGTATTGCTATCAGCCTTCTTTATAGCCTATTACCTGCAATGACAGCAGCTGCTACACTACCACTGTACAGCCTATCACATTATTTGCAGCTCAAGCCAGCTACTGTGTCATTTTGGCTCATTTTCTTGACAGTGCCATCATAAATCCATGCAGCTGCAGGGTAACTGTCGGCTGCCTCGATTATCTTCATAGCCCGAATGAATCTTGAAATGTGTGTAACAGGCAATGACTGTTATGGATCAGGCACAAGGGCCATTCTCTATCCATTCTGTCAGGTCTGCGAAGCAATGCCTACCACAAAGAGAGTTCCTAAACTACTGTCATGTAATCGAGTAAAGTACCTGAACTTTGAGAAATCCTGTAGTTCTGCTCTGAAATGAGCTAGCTTGTATGCCCTCGTGAAGGAGCCACAATGCAAATCTACAGGGATTAAAAAAACCCATAGCTTTTGCAAGTTTACAAGACAGATATCTTGCAACTGTGAAAATCTAGAGCTTTATTTATATTAAAGGAATCAAAATGGGATATAATTCTCTCTCCCACCAACACCCTGTGGTAGAACAAAGACAAATATGGCTGACTTTGCCCACCTTCAAGCTGTACAGCTGAAAGCCTGAAACAGCCAAATTTAAAAGGATTCTAAGTAAAAGTGTTCCAATGGAATTTAGTAAGCTTTTGGAAAGTTTTGTAACAATAATAGCAGACTGTCATTATTATACATTTATGATTGTTTCTATTCTGTATAGTTGTCACTATAGGGCAGCCAATCAGAATTCTCTAGACAAGTGAGCAGGATCATGACAAGGCACTGTACCAGCAAGTGCTTTTGTGAAATGAGTAGTGGAAGGTGAGGTCAAATGACATCAGAAGTGTCAGCCAGGTGGGAAGTAGCACTGACAGATCTTGAATGATTTTTACCAAGCATTCTGGTGTTAAAAGAAGATTTGGAAGAGTGAGCGGAACTGAGTTAGGTGTCAGAAGGGATTAATACATTAGCCTTTCCTTTCTAGACACTGGGTTCAAATTTTGATTGGATCACACTTCAAAATGAATTTTATGCTATCACTGTAGTTTCTCTACATTTGTCCATATCACAAAACCACCACAGAGTGCATCACAATTGTTAGTCTTTGATACAAAAATACTTATTATATATGGGATTTTTCAAGCAACTTCAGGTAAATTAAAACATCCAAAAATAAAAAAAAGCATTATCAATGACCAATATGTGCCGTTTTCCTTGTTGTTTAGCCCTTTATTTTGCAGCTGTACTAATGTGTCTTCAGCAGAAACAAAACAGGGCCGTCATTTTCATTGAACTTTCATGAATTCTGTACCACAAAAATTACTTTTAGGATGGTTGCCACTAATAGCCAGATAGATAGATAATAGTAGATAAACTTCTATCCACAATGAGGTGTCTAACATATTGCAACTTGGCCCAATCCAAAGCTCTTGGAGAAGTCCTGGAATTTACATTGCTCTCTAACTTGAAGAGATTGTCTTTCTCTAAATTTAAAAATAGCAAATGGTATGTCTCTCTCTTTTGTAAACAAAGAGGTTAGTTACCTGCAAAAGTCAAATTGTGGATGGCCTCACTTTGATGCTGTACTTTATAGGTATCATTAGGTATCATACTCTAAAAAGTATGATAAAAGAGTTATCAATCTAGTTGTGTCCTTATTTAAACAGTCACCTAACCTGTATGGAGAAGAATAGTGATAATAACTATAGTTTTACATGTTGTGACCAATTTGAGGCCAGATTGTGGCTGTCACTTTTAACATAAGAACATAAGAATGACCCTATTGGGTCAGACCAAAGGTTCATCTAGCCCAGTATCCTGTCTTCTGACAGTGGTCAGTGTCAGGTGCCCCAGAGGGGATGAACTGAACAGGTAATCATCAAGTGATCCATCCCCTGTCGCTCATTCCCAGCTTTTGGGAAACAGAGGCTAGGGACACCATTCCTTCACATCCTGGCTAATAGCCACTGATAGACCTATCCTCCTTGAATTTATCTAGTTCTTTTTTGAACCCTGTTATGCTCTTGGCCTTCACAACATCCTCTGGCAAGGAGTTCCAAGGTTGACTGTGCATTTTGTGAAGAAATACTTCCTTTTATTTGTTTTAAACCTGCTACTTATTAAGGTGGAATGCAGCAGTCATTCTGTATCAGTGACATGCCAATTTTTTTTAGGCAAGAGGAATTGAAGATAAATTCTCAATTGAAACTGTAGGAGGAATTTTAGTAGCCAGAATGTTAAAATAAATCCTGAAAATAAAATCTGGCAAGAAAATTAATTGGGAGGGAGGAGATATCCCTTATCTGAGAAAAGAGCCATAGGATCTTTACAAAGTAGTCAGGTCGTCACTGGTTTACATTTCAGTAGTACTAACACCATGCTGAGGAATTGATTTGATATTGACTCAGAGGGAAGAATGCTACCAATACCTCTTCCTGCAAAGCCTGGGTTTTCCCATCCAAGAACTGATCTGCTGGCATTCCTTATCTTATGACAAGAACAGAGCCTGTATTGATATGGTTATAAGATGGGTAAAATATATATATATATATAGAAAGTAAACAATAAGGTAATATGTCACAAAGTCAGATACAAAGAGGAAGATAGGAAAATGGTAAAATTATTTCAGTTATTTGTACAAAAGTACAAAGGTGACTGTAGTAGTAATCCACATTTTTAGCACTTATTTCTTAACTTTAATACAACAAAATCAAGAGATCTTACAACTGAAATGTTTAGATTTGCTATTCACCATTATTAATAATTTTTGTGAGGATAACTAGCAAGTCAAATTGTCCATTTATTTGTTATCCAGACTTTCTCCAGCTGGTAGCTTTTATATCACTGCCTGGCAGAGAGATTTTAATTTACCCAACACAGAAGAATTTTGGCTTACCATCCATAAACATACTGGTTATATTTCCATTTGTACAATTTATTGAATTAATCAGACTCAGATATTATATGGGAAATATATCACCCCAACAGGCACTACAACTTGGGTAAATCTATGCTGGAGCTACAGTTTGCTTCAATTATATATCGTGGTGTTGCCATAAAATAACACTGGTCTACAATTTTTGAAAAGTCATCTGCTTCAGAGATAAAATGTGCTATTTATTATGTATTTTGATGTGCTGAATTCAAATATGACAATTAAAACAACTGATTGGCTACTGTTTCTAAGATATTTAAGTTTTTATATTTTATGTCTATGTATATTGTGTAGATAGTAGAGTTTTAATCATAAATTGTAAACCTAGGTCTTTTCATGTGTTTATGGTTGCTTTACATGATAATATTTCACCTGTCCTGTTTATGTAACACTTTAAAAATCAGCAAAAGGGTTATATAAATAAAATTTATTATGAAACAAAAGGCAAAAAACTATTATGTACATAGTTTAGTCCTATTCAGTGTCTACTCGGCGCTTCTTGGCTTGTCTCTTGTATTCATTAAATGGAGCATCTCTTGTCACTGTCCAGCAATAGTCTGCAAACACTGATGGGCTCCATTTGCCCTGATAGCGTTTCTCCATTGTTGCAATGTCCTGGTGAAATCGCTCGCCATGCTCGTCGCTCACTGCTCCGCAGTTCAGTGGAAAAAATCTAGATGAGAGTGCAAAAAATGTATCTTTCGTGACATGTTGCAACCAAGGCTTTTGTATGCCTTGAGGAGGTTTTCCACCAACAACCTGTAGTTGTCTGCCTTGTTGTTTCCGAGAAAATTTATTGCCTCTAACTGGAAGGCTTTCCATGCTGTCTTTTCCTTGCCATGCAGTGCAGGGTCAAATGCATCATCTGGAAGAAGTTCACGAATCTGAGGACCAACAAAGACACCTTCCTTTATCTTAGCTTCACTTAACCTTGGAAATTTTCCACGGAGGTACTTGAAAGCTGCTTGTGTTTTGTCAATGGCCTTGACAAAGTTCTTCATCAGACCCAGCTTGACGTATAAGGGTGGTAGCAAAATCTTCCTTGATTCAATGAGTGGTGGATGCTGAACACTTTTCCTCCAAGGCTCCAATGACTGTCGGAGTGGCCAATCTTTCTTGATGTAGTGGTAATCTCTTGCACAACTATCCCATTCGCAGAGAAAACAGCAGTACTTTGTTATCCAGTCTGCAGACCAAGCAAGAGAGCAACAACCTTCAAATTGCCATAGAGCTGCCACTGATGTTGGTCATAGTTTATGCACCTCAAAAGTTGTTTCATGTTGTCATAGGTTTCCTTCATAGGGACTGCATGACCAACTGGAATTGATGGCAAAACATTGCCATTATGCAGTAAAACAGCTTTAAGACTCGTCTTCGATGAATCAATGAATAGTCTCCACTCATCTGGATCGTGAATGATGTTGAGGGCTGCCATCACACCATTGATGTTGTTGCAGGCTACAAGATCACCTTCCATGAAGAAGAATGGGACAAGATCCTTTTGACGGTCACGGAACATGGAAAACCTAACATCACCTGCCAGGAGATTCCACTGCTGTAGTCTGGAGCCCAACAGCTCTGCCTTACTCTTGGGTAGTTCCAAATCCCTGACAAGGTCATTCAATTCACCTTGTGTTATGAGGTGTGATTCAGAGGAGGAGGATGGGAGAAAATGTGGGTCCTGTGACATTGATGGTTCAGGACCAGAAGTTTCATCCTCTTCCTCGTCTGACTCAAGTGAGAATGATTCTGGTGCATCAGGAACCGGCAGTCCTTCTCCGTGGGGTACTGGGTGTATAGCTGATGGAATGTTTGGATAATGCACAGTCCACTTTTTCTTCTTTGACACACCTTTCCCAACTGGAGGCACCATGCAGAAGTAACAATTGCTGGTATGATCTGTTGGCTCTCTCCAAATCATTGGCACTGCAAAAGGCATAGATTTCCTTTTCCTGTTCAACCACGGGCGAAGATTTGTTGCACAAGTGTTGCAGCATATGTGTGGGGCCCACCTCTTGTCCTGATCTCCAATTTTGCAGCCAAAAGAAAGGTGATAGGCTTTCTTAACCATAGTGGTTATACTGCACTTTTGTGATGCAAAAGTCACTTCACCACAAACATAGCAGAAGTTATCTGCACTGTCCACACAAGTACGAGACATCTCTGCTCACTTTGGCTAAACAGAAATGTGTCCCTTTGCAAAATCAAACACTGACAAATAAGAGAGCACGGCACTGTATGATTTCTAGAGCTGATATAGGGCAATTTGTTCAGCAGAGCGATGTAAGCGTCATTATGATTGCATCATCCATGACTTCTAGGAATAACATGATGCAATTCATATCATGTATGACGCAATACCAGCTTCAGATTGCATCATTCATTGTTTTGCTTAAAAAGCAAGTACTGTCCAAACCCAGTCATAGATTTAGTCATAGATCCATTCAAAGATGTATTTTAGTCATTTCTGGTTTAAATTGAGATCCCTTCCCTTTGTAACTCACTTATCCTCTGCCATTCCCAAGTCAAGGGTCGTATATACTGACCCAACAGCATATCTTGAAAACTAGAGCCAATCAACAATTTTAAGCATCATTTTCGTTCTCAGTGACCCAGAATTAGTAAAGTTTGACTACATTTATTTCAGAAGCATTTTGGCTGTAGAGCAGTGTAATCAAAGCATTTTGGGGATAGTTCTTTTACTGTTTTCTCCTTTTCTTAAGTGAAGGACTCATCTTTCCCTTGGTCTTTATGCTGCTAGGAATGAACAATCATCTGACATGAACTAAGTTCAGCCTCTTAAACTACTGACATACTTTCAGGAGAGAGTGGCCATCCTGCACTTAAGCAGGGAGGAGTTTGTCTGGCTGGCCAGGAGAAGAAGGCAATGCTTTCTGGCTTGAGGGAGGAGGGAAGACGTAAAGCTGCTGGGAGAGCATGCAACGTGTTGGATGACTCACCACATAGGAATGTGGGGTTTAAAAAGGTCAGCTGGGCCTGGCCCCAGGTTTGTGGGGTCTGCATTGGGTCACAGGGCAGGCCCAGCATGGGCTCAAGTTTGGGCAGCAGGACAGGGGCAGGACCTGGCAAAGGTAGTGAACCCCTGTTGGAAACAAAACCCCTGGGCATATGGGGACTCATCGGCCATCAGGGCAGGTAACTTAATGGGACAGAATAGAGACTCCCGGGGAGTTTCTGGGGGAGCAGGGCTCTGTGGAACTTCCTCCATGCAGTCCTGAGTACAGTTATGCCGGGGTGGCTGGCCTGATGGGAGTTCACCTACTCAGTACAACTAAATATAAAATCCTGAGAGGCAAATACGTGCATACATTATCCCTAGTGCACAGAGAAGTGTGACAGACAGTAAACATGGGCAAGGCAAGCAAAATAGCAAACTGCCCGATAGGCCAAGGTGGAACGTGAAAAAAAATGGGAGGCTGCCTTCCTCATAGTACAGGCTTACCCACAGAGGAGCTCTGCCTCGGTTAAGTATACAAATATAATTAGGCGGGAACACAATATGTTTGGGGGGCATGTCCTGGTTTAATTATAATTAGCAGTTTCAATTAAGGGCAGCAACACAAATGGGGATAAGGTGGCATCACACACTGAGGTTGCAGTGGATGACACCAAGGCACCAGGGTTTTGTTCATACCGCAACAAGGTCGGGAGGGGCCCCAGGCACGTAATAGTATTTGCTGGGCATTTAATGATGGTGGTTGTTTTCTCAACTCCTGTAAATACAGGCATGTTTGTGAGGCTATTACTGCCAGCAATTATATTTCAACAAGGCTATGCCCATGGGCTGTTCAGTATCCCGTGAAGCTGTTCAGATATTCAGTACAAGGTTGCACTGGGCAGTGGTATGGTCAATGGGACTAAACCAAGTAGTGAATTATTTGCATAATTTTTTATTGCAGATGGACACATTTCAAGCCCTGGCTAAAGAGTTGGGGGAACCCCTAGTGAAGGAGAAAACATAAAGCCCTTCCACTACATTGACCTATCTGGGCATTCAGCTGAACACCGGAGGGCATATCTTGGCTCCTTCAGGATAAACTTCGGGAGCAATCAGGGTTGCTCCAGAGAACACTGGGGGGTGGAGGGGAGGGGACTTAAAATAAAAACATTCAGGCTACAAGAACTGCAATCTATTCTGGGGCACCGGAACTTTGCTTGCAGGGTTGTTGCCCTGTTTTGTGCCTGGAGGGCAGCACCAATGGCCAGCATAGCCAGGCCACAACATTACATACCAGTCACTAGACATATGAAGGAACATTTGAGGGTGTGAAAATTTTCTGAGTCAATTTAATGGGGTATCGTTGTGGAGGAAGCAACGGTTATTACAAAGGGGGGGGTTAAAAAGATGCGGCAGAGGATGCAGATTTTGGGGTGTTTTATCAAGGCAAATGGTGTGCACAAAATGGCCCGCCACCTGACACAAAACGCGGTTGTGCATGACATGACCTCCTTGGAATTTTTTCCCCATTTTACTTGCAGTGGTCATTTGGGGATCGGAGCTGGCTAATATAAGGGTGCACTTCTGGCAGATCGCACAGGGTTATGAAGTTGGTAAGGGCGTTCGTTCTACAATGCTTAACCTTCAATATCTGTTTTTTCTTCCAAGCATGTGCCGGGCATGGATAATGGCATAGCAGATGCCTGGTCTCGTTTCCAGTTCCACAGATTTCATGAGCTTGCAACAGGGGCTAGCAGTGAACCCTAGCACATGCCGCAGCTATCTGAGACCTCAGAATGTGATGTGGTCAGCGGAATAGAGATTTTTGGCTCCAGTTTACAAGTTGTTTTATTTTGTTTTCTTTTAAGGAGTTTTGTCAATTCAAAGATCCAGAGAAGGGGTCGCCTATGCAGCCCTCCATAGAGGGCGGTTGTCAAGACAATGCAGCTGCTGGTGCCCCTCAACGATCACACATGGGACAATTTATCCCCAGTAGGGCTGCTAGACAAAAGGCCAAAAGGCCACAGGTATTTACTTGTATTCACTTTCTATGTAGCTTTGAGTGGTTGAATTTTACTCACATGAATATTTGGGGAAAGCATATTTAAGTTTCAATGCCTGAGTATTCAAGGATGGTGAATATTAAATTTGCACTGGAAGTGCTCCCATGACTACACAAGCAATTAAATGAGCCAGAAGAGGATATGACCACACCCTTCACAGCTAGGATCACCCATACACATACAATGTGTCAGTGACTGTGGTGGTGATGACAGATAATTACAGACTAATCAATGCAATATATTTGATATATTTTTATGTAACAGGGTACTGCATTTTTAAAACAACAGGGGATAGAGTTCTCAAAACCATTGCCAGAATGTGGATACAGAGGCGATTAAATGAGCTGTACAAGGATTTGACTGCACTCTCCATAAATAGGACCAACCCCGTATAGGCATCACTGTGTGTGAATATGATGAGAGAAAATTACATTTAAATTATGAACACCCGGTCAATAAATCCGTGGCCTAATTTTTCTAGGAATGATACCTTAAACAAGACTTACTTGATGCACAATAGTCCTGCAAATTTCTATAATTCGCTAATCCTGTTTGTCTGCCAACTCTTCCTTAGAAATCCAGAGCCCCCCGTGGCTTCAAATCCAGATTATGGGCTTTATCCAAAACCTACTGAATAAATGGAAAGTCTTCCTGGTATATTCCAGTTTCCCATTCAATAGGCTTTGAATGAAGACCTATAAGAATTAGGCTCATTTAATCTGGGTACCCAAACAACATCATGTGTTTTATGTGACCAACTGATCTTGAATTTAGAATAGTACGTATTAAATACTCCTGGTGAATAATTGATGCTGATTTTATAAAGTAAACAAAATACATTGCAAAGAGGTCACAGAAAAATCGATAGCTGGCAAAATTAAGGACAACAAGAACTTTTTTGTTAAAGTATATCAGGAACAAACGGAAACCTAACAACGGCATTGGTTTGTTACTGGATGGAAATAGAATTGTCAATAATAATGCAGAAAAGGCAGAAATTTTCAAGAAGTATTTCTATTTTGTATTTGGGAAATGGCCAGATCATATATTCATATCATACAATGATGATATACATTCAATTCCAAAAGTAACAAAAGGAGGATGTTAAACAGCAGTTACTAAAGTAAGACATTTTTAAATCAGCGGTTCTAGAGAACTTGCATCCAAGAGCTGGCTGAGGGGCAGTCAGGCCCTTTAATATTGATTTTTAATACGTTGGAAAACTGGAAAAGTTCCAGAGAACTAGAAAAAAGCTAATGCTCTGCCAATATTTTAAAAAGGTAAATGATGTAACCTGAGTAACTATAAGCCTGACAGCCTGATGTTGATCCTGGGCAAAATATTGGAACAGCTAATACTGGATTTGATTAATAAAGAATTAAAAGGTAATATAATTAATGTGAATCAACAAGGGTTTATAGAAAATAGATTTCATCAAACTAATTTGAAATTTTTTGATGAGATTGCAAGTTTGGGTTTTAAACACAATGGTGTTACAAAATACTTAGACTTTTGTGTGGCATCTGACTTGGTTCCACATGATATTTTGATTAAGAAAATAGAATGATACAAAATAAACTAGCGCATATTAAATCGATTAAAAACTGGCTAACTGTTAGATCTAAAAATATAGCTGTAAACAGGAAATTATCATCGAGCAAGTGGAGTTCCACAGGATTGTTTCTCGGCTCTTCACCATTTAATATTTTTTTTTAACCTGTGAAATGGAAAAAATATAAATTACTATTGATGAAGTTTGCAGAGGACCCAAAGATTTGGGGAATGGTAAATAATTAAGAGGATAGTCACTGACACAGATTGATCTGGATAGCTTAGTGAGCTGGGTGCAAGCAAACAATGTATGTTTTGATATGGCCAAATGTAAGATTATACATCTGGGAACAAAGAACGTAGGCTGGGAAGGCTCTAAAAAAATGTTGGGAATTGGGGCATGGTGGATAATCAGCTAAACATGGGCTCCCAATGCAACATAGTGGCCGAAAGGGTTAATATGATCTGTGGATGCATAAAAGAAGGGAATATGGAATAGCAGTAAGAAGGTTATATTACCTCCAGTATTGCTACTGGAATACTGTGTCCAGTGTTTGTGTCCACAATTCAAGAAGGATGTTGAAAACTTGGAGGGGGTTCAAAAAAGACCCACAAGAAAGATTAAAAACTTAGAAAACTTGCTTGAAGTAAGAGACTCAAGAAGTTCAATTTATTTAGTTTAAGAAAGAGAAGGTTAAGAGGCGACTAGATCACAGTCTATAAGTACCCACACGGGAAACATAAATTTGAGAAGAGGGCTCTTCAGTCTTGAAAACAAAGGTATAATAAGATCCAATGGCTGGAAGTTGTAGATAGACAAATTTAGAATAGAATTAAGGTGAAAGTTTTTAACAGTGAAGGTAATGGAACACTGGAACAACTTACCAAAGATTGTGGTAGCTTTTTCATCGCTGGCAATATTTAAATCAAGATTTATGTTTTTTCTAAAAGCTATGCTCTAGTTCACACAGGAATTAATTCAAGGAAGTCCTATTGCCTGTGTTAGACAGGAGGAGGTCAGACTAGATTATTGCAATGGTCCCTTCTGATTTTATAATCTATGAATGTATGAAACTGGGCTAGGCCCAGAGTTAGTTAGATGAGATCTCTAGGAGCAGCTGTGTGCTTTCCTTTCTCCTTTGTGGTCTTCCTTTCAGCTTTATATTTTGATATATATCATAGCAAAAGTCCCTGAAATTACCTGTGAATTACTGCGGTGCTGCACTGTAGGTATTGGCTATGTGAAAATGCATATAGAAACACACTGTATAGGAAAGTCTCAGGTACACCCAGAAATTATCAAATACAAAATCCATGGTACAATAGTTATATTTCTTAGTACTTTATATTTGAAGATAATCCTTTCCCCTCCTGTTAACCTCTCATCCAGCTAACTAAGACTCCAATCATGCAAAGACTTATGCTCATGCCTAACTTTATGCTAGATGAGTAGTTTCATTGATTTCATTAGCTATACAGGGAAGAATGTATTACATTGTTAAAGATTTATGTACATGCTTAGCTTTATATACTGTGAGTAATCCCACTGAAATAAATTCAGGATCACGCCCTAAAACAACTGCATTCCTCTCTTTAATACATCTATAAAATGCTAAATCACCATCTCAGAACAACAGCTAATTTCAAAATAGAAGTTTTGTTATGTACTCCAAATACCATGGTGATGTGTAAAAATTACCTATGTGGTAGACTAGACATATTCAAAGTAGATTAGGTAGCTCAAGAGACTAGGTAAAATGCATAAAACATTAGCTCCTATAACAGATTAGATGTATTAGATCAAATAGATAAGAGATTAGATAGATCATATTAATGAGATTAGCTATATATTAGAATCTATTTTATGTTCTCCCACAAACCAATTAATTTGGCGATGAAAGGGGGAAATGGATCAAATTGTACAAACAGTATTTATAATATAGCACAGCCATGGAATGCTTTAGCAGTAAAAGGAATAAAGAGGTAACAATTTTATATTCCTGTCTGGTCTCTATTTCTTTTCAGGCCCTCTGCTGAGGGACATTATACTAGTCATAGAGAATGAATATGATCACCATCTGTTGGCTGTTCTGTGGTCTATACAAAATGAGTAGTGGTCTCAATTCAGTTCCCAGTGAACAGGTGCCCAAATCACAAAAAACTTCAAAAATGGCACTAATTGCCACCCTCACTAGTGTTATAAGCAGAGAGGCCAAGAATTGAATTGGCTTGATGAATTAACTACCCCTCACATCTAGAGCAATAAAAAAGTTTATTAGGATACAGATGTTCTGCAATAGGAATTAGAGAGAAAAAAATGATAATGTTTACTCACAGAATAAGGTAGCTATGATATTTTGAGGCCCCAGCTATTGCTGCCAAAATTTAATATAGAAACATTTTGATTTTATCAGTCAGTCTTAGTTCTGCAAATATTTTAATGTTGGATCTAATTCTGTACCCATTGCACATGTGCGATTCATCCCCACGACTAGGAGTTGCAAAGGTGGCATAAAGCCAGCTGTGTCCCCCATTGCTTTTGTGTTTCTATGCCAAACGCTGCTTGACCAAATCAAAAATCTGGGCACCTGAGTCTGTCTAGAGTTATCTATACTAGAGCATAGTATAGTAAATACTGAAATTTACCACAGTCATGCAAATGTTAAAGAATTAAAATTGAACATTTTGGAAATGATGTGATGGGACAGATTCCTGAAACAGATGAATAGTGACTACAATAAAGCCTTTGCAATGCAGTGCAAAATTAGGGCCATATTTTCACACCCGCCTGTGGGACTATTGTGGAGAAAGGTGCTACTGAGAGTGAGTAAGGGTACTGGAACCTGGCATTTGCTGACTAGTTCCAATTCTAGTGATTGCTTAGGGAAGATACAACTGTCTATAAGAAATTAAAGTCTATAAACAATAAAGAGGGAAAAGAATTGTGAGAGAGAAGTAGAAAGTCCCATCACTTCAGTTGTTTACCACAAGGCTTAGCAAAGCATTGATGCAGAGAGAGGAAACACATTGAAAGAAAGATGGACAAGATGATTTTTTCATCTGTTGTTTTTTTCTATTGCTAATGCTTAGATGCTACAATTTTCTCTCGACAGAAAAATGTTCCATATATGGACAATTTGCTGTTTAGGAAGTACTCAGTTTTCCAGAAATGATGTGGGATTGTGGAAGATTTTAAGAATTGCCCATTCACTTTCAGTAGGCAGTGCATAGTGCACACCACAAAGTTTATCTCCCCCTTTCTCCTCCCCCATCCCAGGTGCCTTCTTCTCTGAATGGAAATTTATGACAAATAAACAAACAATAAATTTGAAAAATATTACAATGCAATATTTTTAAAGTCACATTTTTCTTATTGTCATAATTTAAAACCAAAGCCATTTGGTGAGAATGAAAAATTAGATTAATAATTCTCTATATAAAAACTCCACGAATGGAAATTAATCTAACTATTTCCCCTGTTTGAAATCTGGCCTCATACCTGTTGAAAATTGACCCGTGTATCAGTCCCCATTTTACACATCAAAATCATGGCAGAATAGTAAAACTGAGAAGATGTATTATTTATTCAAAAATGCAAAGAATATATACTTAAAATAAATGTACACAGTACATTTTAGTAGGGAATATAAAAAATACCCTGAAAAATATTTTATTAGAACTGAGGAATCCTTTTCAGTCTAAAAAAAACTGATGAGGTAAATCATTTGAAGTGTGTAAAACTAACATCATAAAGTACAAAATTATGAGTATTGCCCTAATTACATTAGTCCAATAAAAATTACATGTCACTTCTTTCTGCAGTGATTTAGTCATCTTGAATACTATCCTTATACTCCCTCAAATATGTAAAACTCATTTAGGGAGGACATTACACCATTTCTTTAGTGTTACTCTCATCACCCTCCCCCCCCATCCTGTTATTCGAATTAAAAAAAAATTGCTGAACACTAATTATTTAACCTTACCTCCTACCTACTTTCTCTCTTTATTCTGGAGATTTCTTAAGGGCTATAATGAGCTGTCCCCACACAAACAGGCCAAATTAGTGGATAATTACTGCTGGGCCTGTGAATGTTCTCACTCCTCCTTTCTTACAGTTTCACAATATTACCAGAATGGTCTGTCACCTCCCTACCAATTAGGCACAATTACTACTTTATAACATTAGTGGTGGCAGGCTTATTATGTTGGAGGATATGTAAAAGTAAGGGGGCTTGTGGTGAGTGGGCAGTGAATCAAGGTCAAAGGAGGTCATTACAGCACTGAGTATTTGTTATGTGCATAGTTTTATTTTTATTTTCCAGAACTAAACCTGCACCAACCTGTATAAACATGGTGGAAGACAAGAAAGTGAATCTCACACACCCAAGTTTTTTTCTTAAATAAACAAGATAGCATTTAGTTTTGATGCATGTAGATTTTCCAGATGATGGAGCCAGCGCTTCCTTAAAATTTATGATTATTTTCATTTAAAGATGTCTTTTAGCAGAGAGAAAAGGATTTGGGTGTCTTAATTTATCAAAATGAGGTATATATCAAGTGTGTCATGGCAAAGGGAGGTACAGTGACCCGAAAGAGTAACAAAACATTCCCGTCCAATCTGTATTTAAATGGGAGAGTTCAGGTCAAGATAAATCTAGGTCAAACATTCAGAGAGAGAAAAAGAGAAATGTTCTAAAGGTTTATACGTCCCACATTATTATGTGTGTAGTTAACTTCTGTCCTTCTTGTGGAAAAAATAACTCAGGCTCACATGCCTTAGATGATCTGTTCTCTGCCTTTCACCTTTCAAAGGCAAAATTTTTGAAATGTCCAAAAGTCTGCATTTTAGAGGTCATAAATACATTTCTAATAGTGAAATGACTCATTGGGATAATAAAAATCAGAGATTTTCAAAACAAGAGAGGCCACAGCACATTTGGTACATAGTTTTCTGATGTCTGCTTAAAGAAATTTCCTATGTTCCTCTTTCTCCTCATCCTCCCACCCCAGAGCAAGAGTTTCTCTTTAGGATATTTCCACTGGTGATTAAAAGATATGTACTTACAAATAATAGTGTGTATGGGTATCTTGGAATGGGTGGCAGGCAGGGGTATCATTTGCTATGTGGCAAGATGGGCATTCTCCCCCACCTCACAACTTTACATAGGTCTAAGCACTTTTTGCCTCCCTCCCAGCTTTTGAAGGACATAATATAATCACATATAATGTTCTATATGCTGACAGAACTTTGTCTCTCCCAAGATTTATTCTGAAATGACACCCATGCTGGCAGGCATAAGGGAAAGGAATAGTGAATTTTAAAGTGGACAGCATGGAAAGTACCACACCACTGTTCTGTAATAAAGGAATTTTGCAAGTGGATTTGTTACTAGTTGGTAATGAGAGTGTTACTATCATCTAGAGATAAATTCCATGATTACCCTGTATATGCAACTCCATCTCTTTTATGGAAGATGGTCAAGCAGTTTTAAGACTAAACTTTAGCTTTTTATTGTTAAAGAGAGTTATACAGAACTGAATATGATTAGAAACATTTTTCTGTAATTAAAAACAAGCGAACGCAGGGTTTTCTTTTTTGGGGGGGAGGGGAGTAGTCAGAGGGGAGTAGGAGTAGACTAAAGAATCCCCTGTAGTGCTGGTTTCTCAGTGCATGAAAACCTGATAATGAAATTGACTATAAACAGAAAATGAAACTGGCCAGTCTAGTTTCACTACCCAGTTCAATGCTGTGCAAAAACTGGGCAAATAGCACAAATCATGAATTTTTGTTGTTGTTGTTGTTGTTGAATTCAATTAATGATTTTTAATGCATTTTTATAATGTTAGTGTCCTTTTCACAAATGTCATTCACCAGGGGCGGCTCTATGTATTTTGCCACCCCAAGCACGGCAGTGAGGCATGCCTGCGGGAGGTCTGCTGGTAACACGGATTCGGCGGCATGCCTGCGGGAGGTCCTTCGGCATACTTGCAGCCTGAATGCCGCCCCCCCGTGGCTTGCCGCCCCAGGCACATGCTTGGTGCACTGGTGCCTGGAGTCGCCCCTGCACTCATGGAAGCTACTACTGGTAGTGTCTGCTATCCTTGCTATTGGGAATTGATTCTTTGTAAGATGGTTTCCACAATGAGAGTAAAGAGAAGGAAAGAAGGATGAGGAAATAAACAAGGGATATAGGTAGAGTAAAATATAGTTATAGAAGATACAATGTTCATCTTTAAATATACATTTAATGATTATATTACATGAACATTATTATTCCCTATTCTTACTTCATGCACGTTAGCTATCAACATACCTCAAATCTTTTTGCGTACATACCCTCATACAAGTTTATTCTGCTTTAAATTTGATGTTAAATTCTCTTCCAAAGAGACTTGATAAATATTCTTACCCCAACAACAGGCACAGAGGATAAGCACAATCTCTCTACTAAAAAATAAAATCATGTGAAGTCTCCGGCAGACACAGAGCATCACATTATGAATTACACTGAAACCTTGTATTAAATGTACCATCTTTATAAAGCTTCCACCTTCCAAGGTATCCCTAAGCATTTTACAATGTTAATTTATCTGTTTTAAGCTACCTGCTTGGGACATCATTGCCCATAAATATATATGGTATAAATACATAGCTGTGCACAGGGTACCCTACACTTTGCATCATTTTGGGTACTGCTTTAATTTTTTATACTGAACCACCAAGCAACAGGTCAATATAAATTTCACATTTTTATTTCATTTTGTCTACAGACGTTAGCAGACAGAGCCTTATTTCAGATGTCAGTGAACATTCAAACCGGTTTTCATTAAGTATTTATATTTCAGGTATTTTTGTAAAAACTAATAGTATTTTGTCTTACAAATGTTTTATAAACTAACAATTTTTTGAATCAAACTGATTTTTTTATTGGACTCCCTTCACCTTCTCAGATAACCTTCTCAGTAATCTTTATTAAAAATTAGCAGCTCCTTTAAGAAATCATATTGTGACGGGTCCTTGAGTAGTCAGTAAAAACATAGGTTTCACTTAGGGATACCTTGGCAGGTGCAAGCTTTATAAAGGTGGTGCATTTAACATAAGGTTTTACTGTAATTCATAATGTGAATGGATAGATGATAAAAATGAATTAAACACATACACGCTGCCCAAGTTGCCACCCATTTCTGCTTCCCCTACCAGTTCTTCCCTGTTCATGAGCAGAAGGTCAAGAGGACCACGGCCCCTAGTTGGTTCCTCCAGCACTTACATCAGGAAGTTGTCCCCAACACTCTCCAAAAACTTCCTGGATTGTCTGTGCACTGCTATATTGCTCTCCCAGCAGATGTCAGGGTGATTGAAGCCCCCCATGGGAACCAGGGCCTGTGATCTGGAAACTTTTGTTAGTTGTCCAAAGAAAGTCTCATCTACCTACACTGTTGTAAAACTGGTATAATGAGAAGAGAATCAGGCTCACAAATTCCTAGTCTGTTCCACACTAAAAGAAGCTTATGCAAGAAAAATGATTTTATTAAAAATGTGCCTTCTATGTGCCAACTAATTCTTTGCTGAGTCAGCCAGCCAGGCACAAAGCCTAATTCCATACCTACTTTGATAGTGCTGTGATTGCACTCATAGAATTGTGAATGCCCTTTCACACATACCCACTCTGTGTGACTTTTCCTGAGACATGACAGCAATGCCAATCCCAGTCTAGAAACTCCTGGAAAAGTACCGTTTGCAAATCTGCAGTGTGTTTTCAAGAGAAAGTTTGCACTGAGTTCCCTACAGAGCAACATGCTAAGGCTTCCCAGTCCCCTGCTTCTTTTGTGATTTGTGGTTTATGATCAAGTATTTCCTGAGATTTTGATGCCTTTTATATATCAAATTAATCTTGAGAAAGTGATACATTAAACAGAAAATATATAAACCAGTAGCATACTGAATCAGAACTGCCTCTGTTTCTACATATAGGCTGAAGGAAAATAACAGTGATAGATGAAACTCAAAAGGTTCATATCTATACCTAGAAATTTCACAGTTATGTAAGAAGAGTACCTAAATCTTTTTGGGTCAGAAGTGTTCTGAGAACAAGCTCTCTCATGAGATTTCAAGAATATCTGTATTTCAAATGAGTCAGAAATAAAATAAAAATAGCTTAACTCATGCTAGATCAATATTTCTATTTCCAGACTCGATCAAAAATCCAGCAATTCAGAGGCTTGCAAAAATAAAAATTTAGCAGCAGCAGCAAAAAAAGCAAAACTTCTTTTTGGAAGTAAAAAGCTCTGAATACTTTTGGGGCAAAACTTCAGGTCAATTCTTATATTATTTGATGTAGTTTATTCTTCTCCTGAATAGAGCTGTTTTTCAAAATAAGAGAGTGTTGAAACATTCAGGTATCAAAAAACAGCCAGTCAAACTAACTTCTTTATTCATAAGTTTCTTTGGGAGATCAGATGGCTTGCGTGCAACTGGCAATGAACAACTAAGCTTTTCATGCCTAGACCTAATCTTGTTTAGTTGCCAGAAGATAGTATTTTTTTATGATACCAATAGGAATGAGCATGCTTGTTGGCACACACAGGCCTTGTCTTTGTCTACATACAAACATTGAACAAATGTTATAAAACTGGTTTAAAAATTGATTTATTTAAATCTATGAACCCCATTGTGTATACACTCTTAAAACAGTCTAAGAGTGCTTCATATCAATTTAGTTTAAGCAGTTTCTTTAATGGCTTAGCTAAATTGATATCAGGTACTCCAAAACTGGAGGCTTGGACCAATTTAACTAAATTGGTTTAAACTGCTGCAACTTTTGTGGGAAGATATGCTTTATCCTCATATGCTTTATCTTCACTGCTTAAAAAAGGTGATGGGGGCTTTTTTTCTTTTATAGTAATGTAACAAATGTGTGATAGTTCTCTGACTGTAAAAACCGAGTGGAAATAAGCTCCCTGTTCTTTTTACTGTGAGGTAGCGAGACTAACTCATCCCTGTGGTTGACATCACCTTGTTCACCGGGAGTAAAACTACAGTGACTTGCCTCCACTAGGATTTTGCAGCAGGATATGTAACGTGCATTAGTTACCCCACCGTAAAAAGCTTTTTTTAGCAATGAAGACAAAGCCAAAGAGGTTAAGGACTGAGGTGCCAATTCAGTATTAAAAGTCACATTTACTTCAGTGGATTTAAGCACGTCCTTAAGTGCTTTGCTGAATTAGGCCCTGAATGGGCATAGAGCTTAATCCTACTGTATTAATTTAAATGAGAGCTTTGCCATTTATTAAAACAGAGCAGGTCTGGACTTATAAAGAAATCAGCTTCGAGGTGAATCTTCCTCAAGTCTTCTGCACATTGGTGGGACAGAATAGGGCATATTCAGCTGCTACTGTACTTATTTCCATTCTGTATATAAACTAATAAACACAATTTCCAGTGTGGTTTTTATAAGCATTAGATTCACTTTACAGATTCTAAACTTTTGTAAATTAAAAGGGGCCTTTCCTCAAAATTAGGTTCAGATCTATCTTGAACACAGAATAAAAATGGGTTACTGATCTTACAGTAGAGTGGTCCCAAGGAAGCTGGGCTAATTGAGAAGTTCGCACATAAAACTAATTTGCTGTGCTGCCAAATGAATGTTAATTTCATATTTTTACATGCATTTGTTTCTGTGTTTAAATTGAAAAGTAACAAAGCACTAGAAAATATATGCTGTAGGGAACAATCCAGAATTGGCAGAATGACGAACTAGGTGACCTAAAAGTTGTTCGGGTTTTGTTTTGTTTTTCGCCCCTTCCATTCCTAAATTCAATGCTAGCATTTCCATTGCTATGAAAAGCAGTGTATGGTGACACAGTTGCATGAATGTTTCAAAATTAAATTGAATAATTTATATTGTGCAGCTTTCAAAATAATGATTATTCTTTAGATACTTCTACTTGCATGTGTCTTCCTTTCAGAAATAATGAACATATTTTTTTAATGTCAAAATCACTCCACAAACATTTTACAGGTTAATTAGTAGCAAAATACAGTTTCTTTCTGGTGCGTGACTCTCAACCCCCATGGCTTCGCTGGGAATGCCCTAGAAGTAAGATCTAGGGATGAGTGAATCTTGTTGATTTCAAGGTTTTTCAGACCCGGCACACTGTTTTTGAGGGTTCATAAATCTATGTTGAGTTCCTAAAACTTCCCCCCCTGTAATTTAAGCCTATTGTTTCGCTCATTTTAGAAAAACAGCTGAAAGGAAACCTATATTATGTTGTATTCTTGATAAAAGAGTTGTGGACAAAAGCCTATATAGTGTATAGAATGCATCTATACCATCATCAGAATGTTTTCCTCTCCCCTTTCTGATCTGTATTTCAGTCTGTCTATATTTGTTTTACATTCTATCCCCTCTCTGCTCCATTTTTCACAATTTCTCCTAACCAGAACATGAATTCAATAACATCTAAATCAGTCAAACTTTCAAACTCAGGATGTTCAAGTGGGTGTGAAATTATGCAAAACAAATTTGCCTCCTCTTAAAAAAAAAGACAAACAAATGCTTTATTCTGCCTGGCATATTGTATTGTAACAAACAATTAATGGAGAACATAAGTCACATGATGATTTCAGCATAGGCAAATAAACTCAGAATTTCCTTTGCATTGTATGTTACTCTAGTTGTATAGTTTCTAAAAACAACTGTGGGATTTGGCATTCATCATTACACTTCCAGAATGTGTTTCGTGGCATGATCTCAAAGGGCTAGATCCACAACGGGATTTCATTGCCACTATAGGTGCCTAATCCAAAATAGAGCTCCTTGGAACCCCTGCTCAGTTGCTGCCTACCCTAGTAGGTGCCTAAAGTCTAAGTTTCTACCAACAAAGTCCCTTAGGTGCCTAAAAATCTGCTGCTGGAAAACATGCACTGCTGCCTCATTTCTGATGCCCATACAACTAGCTCATACCTAAACTCTGTCAGGATCCTCAAACTACGCATTTCCCTGCCTCTCTCCCCTGTGGGGCCCAATCTGATAGATATTCTCAAAGGCTGCCTAAAAGACTGGGCCCAGAACAAAACACAATCAGAGGAGAATGTGAAGGTGCACCCCATTATAATGTTTAGCCCTTTGATTAGTGCAGTTGGTCATTGGAACTGGGACTTGAACTTGGGTCTTCCAGGTGAGTGCCCTAACCACTGGGCTATAGTATCATTCTCACTTATTCTCTGGCCCAATGAATATTTAATTATTTTACAAAATGTGGGACAACTTCAATAAGAGAGATTCAGAGAGACCCACCCCAGAAATTAAGGCATTCTCCTGAGAGGTGAGAGACCAGCTTTCACATCCCTGCTCCAAATCTGGTGGAGGGAGTATTTGAACATGTGTCTCCCACATCATGGATGAGTGTTTTAACCACTGAGTTTAAGGTTATCAGCAGGAACAATGGCATCACCACTATACCTAGCCAGAGAGAGAAAGGCACCAAACCTTTAGGAAAGGCTCCACAGCTGTGAATTAAAGCTTTGTCCCTTCATCTGACCTGGACAAAGGCACCTAACTCCTTCTGAGGGGTAGGACTTAGGCCATACCTTTCTCTTAGGCATTTCCTATTGGCTAGCTTAGACAGGTCCCCACTAAGCATCCTGGCTTCTATGAAACCCGTTCTTAGGTGCCTAGCTCTCACATACAATGTATAGGCATCTAACTCAGGGCTGAGGATTCAACTAGGTGGCAGAGCTCCCAAAGTTAGGTATTGCAATTAGGGTGACCAGATAGCAAGTGTGAAAAATCGGGACGGGGTGAGGGGTAATAGGCGCCTATATAAGACAAAGCCCCAAATATCGAGACTGTCCCTATAAAATTGGGACATCTGGTCACCCTAGTTGCAATGTTGAGCCTAAATCCTGTTTGTGGATCTAGCCCAACATGTCTTACAAACATTCAAAATGGACCCTATCCAACATCTATTGAAATCAATGGGAGGCTTTCTATTGACTTCTTTCTATTGATCCTGTTCCACTTATCTTTTAAGAGTGGTAATATGAAGGACAAAACAATGAAATATTTGCCCCCAAGGATATACAATGTGCCTGTGAAAGAAACAGTAAGAGAACCCAGAAATCCTGATTCTCAGACACTTTTCATTTGATGCAGGCTTTGATGAATGTTTGCATGCATCTTCTGTATGCCCCAAATGCATGTTGTTCCTCTACTTGTTGGACTGGAGACCGATATGAAATTAAACAAATTATTCCAGTTCTTGAGAATCTGCTCATACTGCATACTGGAGATCACTCTTCTTAGATTGCAATTTTTATTATAATTGACAAGAAATGCTGGAAAGATTTCTTTCCCCCTTACTATATTTTCCTTTGTATATAGCAAGGCCTGGTCAAAAATACCTCTACATCCAAAAATGTCAGATTAGATTGAATAGTTTTTAATTTTATCATGTATTCTTTAAAATGCTGTGTCTTATCTAAAGCCAGCCTGAAATAGTATAAAATTGGCTTATAGTATATGCATTTGCTTTCATCCTTTTCTAACAGCATTAAAATGACAATTTACTACAGTCTAGTATGTTCATTTTCTTGGAATTTAAAGGTTGCCTTTCTGTTGCTAATTGTTAAGATTAAAATAGCAATCATCTTCTGAAATATCACTGTTCTTTCCACTCCTAAAACCAGAAAAAACATCCAATTCAATTGTAAATACTGCACTTAAACAAATGAGCACACACAATGTCCATTGTGATGCCAAGAGAGAGCAGAGCAGGAGAATTTACCAAGGCTATAATTAATGCTATTTTCTGGTCTGGTCCCCAAATGGTCCAATGTATGGTCATTATCTATTGCCAAATCCAGATTCTTCCCTTGGCAAGACTTCTCTCAAATAGCAGCGCAACAGCTTAGCTAAGATTAGCACAGTCATTGCAACCAGTTTCAGTGTCCTTAATTATCTTTGACTACATTGTGTATTAATGGCTCTCAGTACCTAGCAGGATTGATCTATAATTCCATATACTTGTTTAAGCCTGTCCCCAATGAATTTTGTTTAAGGGGTTACTATGACATCATCAGAGCCCTTTGATTTGAGGGTATTGCAGTACACTGTAGTCCAGTAACGTGTGTAGTGTTCATCCTCTTTCAATTTTCTTACATCAGGTACGGGTCTCTGGTTGGCCTCAGGATCAAAGAGCTGCAAGTGGCAGCTACCTTCATCCCCTCCTGCAGAGCTGCACAAAGTCTACTTGAGTCTGGGCAATGGCCCCTGTCTTGAGTAGATTAATTTCTAGAGGCCCAACCCTGAAAGGATTACCCAGCAGTGATTATGTAAAGAGTCATTCACCTGACCACTCATGTGAGTAAAAGTCAGACTTGCATGCAAAGTGTTTGAAGGATCCAGCCTTATGTTAGATAAGTCATGACAAAACACAGGGATATAGGACAACAGAGAAAAGGATGGGCATGGGAGGGAAATTTGCACAGCATAAAGTTACTTGTTTTCTCCTGGTTTGTATCATATTAGTTCCTTTAAATTTTTTAGGTCAGTATTTGTTAAGTTTGCCTAGGGGTGGCTGTCAGGTTTGAGGAGATAATCAAAAGATGTAGGTTTGGAGGCGTTCTGAAGTATTAGAAAAGGGTTTATGAATCATCTCCAAAATAACAGCCTAAGCAGCATATTCTTCTCCTCAACTTCATTGTTTTTATTTATTACACTGTACATTTGAAAGCTACTGTACCCACTGCATGCAAGAAATATATTTAGGAACCCATAGGGGCAGGATCTTTCCATAGCCTCAACAGAACAAATGCTTCTACTCCAGTTAAATATTCTACACAGTTTTGGTCTCAGAGATTAATACACAATAACCTCTGCCAGACAATTGGCAACAAATAGCTAAAGAAAATTTGCACCAGACAGCTTCTAACATCTGAGGAAGCTAAAATCTCAGACATAAATAAGGCAGGATTTGTTAATGTTTCCAACTCTGTTATATAACACAAAGTAAAATTCTGATGAGTTTTAGATGTAGCACATTTTTCTTTCTTAAAGTGTGTTATTTCTCCTTCCATCTCCCCAACAGCACCAGATTGGGACAACTCATCCTTCAGTGGGAAAGGGCTGGACACCGCTCACTTTAGAGCCTATTAAATGCTGGGTTATAGCTGGAGAAGATCACCTGAGAGGAACTGCAAAGCTGTCCTTCTCTCAGAGGCTGAGCACGTCACTTCCTGTGTGCTTCCAGCCCCTATGGCCTCAGAACTTGGGATTGAACTCTCTTCCCCCATATGAGAGCTTGTTGCAGTGTCAGTGTCAATAGACAACTTTACTGTAATGCTACCGGACACAGTTCCTCCAAATTTTCACTGGCAGAATCAGGCCCTGAATCTTTAGAGATTCATTTGCCCTTTGTTACATGCAGTCGTACTGCATTTTGCATTGCTGTTTAGCACTGTGAAATTCTGACTGCCAGACGGTACCAAGGGGGAACTTTGTCACTGGCAGGTGGCTGCGCCTTGATGTCATGTTACCTATTTTTGTCTAGGAAAAAATTCCCTCCTGATTTTTCAGTCTCATATCATATGTGAGCAAAAAAGATAATCTTCCCAAGAGTATTTCTCCTATAGGTGCAGAACATATGTCTAAGAAATGGGTTCATTTCAGTGGGTACTGATGTTGATGGGCCATCACAGCCTAATGTCTAAACAGGAGAAATTAGGAAAAAAATATTCTTTTTAAACTCAGAATAACTCATTGTAAAACTTGGCAGGCAGCCAACCATTTGAAAGTGAAGAAAACATCTTGATTTAACATCTGAGCAGGGATCGGGTTGGTGTGTTTTTTTTGTAATCTGTAAACAATTGGACCATATGTAGTGTGATGGGAAACATGAAGGCTGTGATAGAATATCATTTAAGAAACCTGGTGTTTAATTATTACACTTGATTAGCTGGATAGAAAAGGCTTTTCATGTTGGCTTATAACCTCTGTTCTAAAGATATACAGAGTAGGTCTTACTCCATTTGTGAGAGATGCAGAAAAGTCGATGGCTGCAAAATTATTCTGAAGTTATCATTTAGAGCATTCATGCTTTAAATATACAGGTATTCACAGTTTTTAAAACAGGGACTAGTTCTCATAAGAAGACAAAGATTTGCCATCTGGTCCTCAGAGATTCCCCAGACTCCTCACCTTCTTAGTTCAGTGTCTCTCTTCTATTCCCTCAGATCAACTGCAGGCTTAGTCTCTTCCCGTTGCTACTCTCTTGAGTTCAGTCTCCTTCCCGTTATCCCCAAACCTGTTCATTGATCAAGACACACAGGTGAGTGACTGACCCAGGAATGGATTTAAGCACCAGGCCACTCCAGCAACTTCACAATGAAGAGGGGCACGATCCGCCCAACCCCTCTCACAGACCAGGCATTTAATCCAGTTACAGACATCCCACAATATAACCAATAACTCAGGATAGACCCTCTTCAGCCTAACACTATGACTCAGCTAACTTCTAAATCTTCTCACTTTGCTCCCTGCAAGGCACAGCAGGTAGGGGAATCTTAGTCTGCGAAGGCTTTAGATCTCCCCTTCTCCTTATAGCAAAAGGTCCACCAAATTCAGGGTCTCATTTACCTCTGGAAGTTGGCCCTCTTAGCTTTTATCTACACTGGACCCCAGCCACAAGCTGTGACAAATGAAACTTTCCTATATAGCCTCCTAACATTAGAATTCCTCTTGACCTACACTGTGCCTCCATAATACTGTGAGAAAGGCAAAAAACTCTCCAAGACCCCTGCAAATATATCCCAACAGGAAATATTCCTTCCTGATCTGCAAAACAGGCAATTGCTCAGATCCACAGCACCCTGGAAATGCAGCTCAATACCAGTATACCTCAACTACAGAGAGGGAAGATGGGGCAGCCATCATTGTAAAATAGCCCCTAGATGTAAATTGAAAGAAGGGGGGGACCCTGAGAGAAAACCAGATTCCTTAATCTTTCCCCCATCCCACAGGCACACTTTGTGTGCACTTTGAAATACAAGGTAGGGCTAGGCTCCAGCATCTCTGGGCACAAACTTTCTCCTCTTCCTTCTAGGGGCTAGCCATCCTTTGGATGGTCTGACCAAACTTCATCCCCATCTCCCTGCTGAGATAGAAGAGAATGTTCCTCCCTATCCCACTGCTATAGATATTACTTGTTATATCTATCCTAGATCATGGTTGTTCTGACTCTGTAGGAATCTCAGAGCCTGCGTAACAACAAAAGTGGGACTTATTAGATAATATGCCCTTTTCCATGCCCAAAAAGGGAAAGGCATATATCACTGCTTTATTTAATTTGAACATTTGGTGCTGCATGTACATGCCTTCCCCACTTTTGATGCACACTCAACACTATAGGGTATGAGGAAGAAGGTACAGGGCCTACCTATGCCAGATGTATGTCTGCTTCCCCATCTCAGGAGTATCCCCAGCAGGGACATGCAGATAGTTTCTGTCTGCTTTGTGCGACCCAAACAGTACACAGGGTGTAGAACCTACCCCTAAAATATTGATTGTGGCCCCTTGACTGTTTTGAAATAATGTTAGGCCCTCAGGCTGTAAAGCGTTGGACACCAGTGTTTCAAAGGTTTTACTTGTCTTGCTTTTGCTGAGCCAACCTCCATTTCCATGGAAACAGAAGAAAGACAGCTGGCAGCCAGCAAGTGGGAGTTAGAAGAACTCACCCTCATGCCAATTTCAACTGAGTGCTACCATCTGAGACCTGTGCTGGATGTTAAAAAGCACCTAGAATTTTAGAAGCAAAATAGCTCCTAACATCGTTAGCATTTTAAGTTTGAATCCATGCACAAGGCTTTTTAATGGAGCTCTCTTTTACTTGCCTTTACTAAACCTTCTTGTAAAATATACATTCTAGCTTTAAAATATGTTAGTAAATGATTTCTAGCAAAAGATCTGTGGGGTAGACCTGTGAGTACAGACAACTAAAGGGTAGGAATTCCTGTTCCTGAATTCTAATCCTACTTCTGGCACTGACTCCCTATTGGGCACTGAGCAAGTCATTTAACTAGAGCTGGTCCAATTTTTTCTAGAAGGGCCATTTTTTTAGAAACTTGTATGAAAAATTTACATAGTTGACATTTTGTTTTTCTTGAAAGGATTTTGTGCCTTTTTGATTTTTTCCAAGATTTTAAAATGAAAACATTATCAAAACAGTTATTGAAATGTTTCATTAACTGAAATGTTGGGTAAATGAAACACTGATAATATTTTAATATTTTTCATTTTGGAGGGTTTTTTAAAAAAATTGTTTAAGAAATTTGGGGGGAAATCATGATTAAAAAAGAAATAAAGAAATAGGTCTGTTTTGAACTCTTTTTAATAAGTCACCTTTTTCATTTTGAAGAAAATACTTTTCTTTCAGTCTCAGTTTCCCCAGCTGTATAGTAGTGATAACAACCACCAGTGGAGATCAAATTGATCTAGTTCTCTCCACCCGGAGCTACAGAGGTGTGTCCTTCAGCAATATTTAGGGACTTTATCTTACTGCATCCATTATACACCTCCCTTACAGATGGACCTGATCAAAACCAATTAGACCGACTGCAGTTTTTGCAGTACTAATTTGGCCCCATTTTGAAGAGGAAAAGAATGAAGCAAATCATTATTATTAGTGTGCCACTATCGTCTATCTTTGAGCATCATTAATACCGGTAATTCCAGCCTAGATGTGGAAATACCATTTCTTAATTATTAAAGTGCCTCTAGAGATAGCACAAATGGCTTTCTGTGGGCCACTGAAAATACTGACCTGTCTTACCTTCCTTCTGCGGTGGAATAGTGGATTAAAAAAAAAAAGATACTAGAGAATTTTGAACATCTGATCTTAACTCTTAAATTAGCCATATGTTGAGCCTCACCAGATTGACAGTATTCATTAACATGAATGTAAAGTTTTAATATTTAAAATCTGCATTTTATTAATATTTAATCCAGGGTCATAGGTAATGTCCATGGGTATGAGATAGAAAGGGAAGAATGAGGAAGCACAGGAATCCAATTCAATTACCTTTCTTCCTAATTGCAAATGACTCCAAAGATTGAGGCAGTGTTCTTCCTGTATGACCTCTAGTGCATATTCGAGGCTTCATTAAACAATACCTTTTGTTCCTGTCAGTTATAAGTAAATTCTCTCCCATCCCTATTCCTCTGGCTTCTGTTTGTGATCCAGTGACAATTTTGGTAAGAACATAAATTGAGATGTCTGAGTATAATCCATATGGGAATCAAAATATGATTGTTTCTTAAGTGTTTTCATCCTCAAGCAATCTTGATCAGCTCTTATTGTCCATTGAAACATACATTTACTTAAGCATTATGTGACACAAATAAATCAGTATATTATTTTTTCTATTCAAGTATATCCATTTTCATATGCATAGCATTAATATCGATCTAAAACCTAAATACTATGTCATTCATCCCCCTGCACTCTACACTTAATACAGGAAACATCCACTCATGCCAAGTTTTAAATTAAAAGAACAGTAAGAGAGTTCAAGAGATCAAGCTACTACTACAGGAAATATCAAATGATATTGTTTATTTCCACATGACCACATATTTGTGCTATACAATTCTGTCTAGAATACATAGGTTAATGTACAGAGCAGCAGTAAAACAATAATGGAAATTCAGGGAGAGCTGTAGGGTGTAACTATTTTCACATTTAGGTGGATTATAGTGTAGTCCAGGACATAATACAGAGTTAGTCATAAGTAGAAACAAATTAATTTTATTTTCCTCTAGTATCAATATGCATTGCACAAGATCTAATAATGTGAACAGTTTTCACATACAGTAAATACTGAGTCTTTGACTAGCCAAGCAAGTACAGAGGAAGGGGAAATGACAAGGAAAGGTGGCTTCCTGCTCCTGGGGCTTCAAGTGTTGTTCCAGCAGCTGGAATGCATGATGTTTGCTCACACCAGTGTTAGAATAAATCCTCTTCAGGGTTGAAGATGTATGATCGCATCCCCTTTATGGATGGTGGTGGAGTGCGCAGGCCTTCCTCAGAATGCTTCCCTAAGTGGTTTACTTCTCTTTGTTTCTGCTGTTAGGCCCAAATCCTGGAGATCAGCACATAGTCTAAGTGCAATGGCAATCTCTCTGGAGTCCAGCAAGAGAACAAATCCTCTGGACAGACCATGAAATGACTGTGGGGCTACTCCACTACTGCTGCAGCCCTTACACCCCTTCTCTCTATGGCAAAAAAAGTCATTGGATCCAGAAGGTGGAGGGTCCTGACACCTCTTTCCCCAGGCTGCCTCCACCACATTCTCCCAAAACATGACACAGGCTTCCCCTGGCCAGGGAGAAACTGGAGCTCCCTAGCTCACTGGTGAGCTTTCCCCTACTTCTGAGCTTCTCCTGTCTCCCCAGCTTCCCGACTTTGACTCTCGCTTGCAATCCCAGATTTTCCTCCTTGCAGACTAGTTGAAGTATTTCCATATTTTCAAACGTTTGAGTTTCAAGTTGAACCTTAACATGGAATTTTCTGGGTTTCTAATTGTTGTTTTACCACACTATATAAATATGTTTTTTTGTTTTTTACCCCAATATGCACTCTAAGCTTTAACTGCCTCTTAACCAAGCCCATTTTCTGGGTGGACTTTCATTATTAATTTTAGAGGTATTTAAGGAAATCAGAAGGTCTACCTAAAAGACCACACATTAAAGAGGGACCCTGATGCACCAGAATGACAATGTACAATGCACTGATTTCCATTATAGCAATCCAAGCTAGAGATGGCAGGTGTAGTAGCTATATATTGTACTTGGAAACGGTGTGTAGCAGACTAGAGAGACAAGAAGCAAGCAACAATAGTAAAGCATGTTGGCCTGCAAAGTATAAACAATAGAATATTTGGTTCAAGGTTATAGAGTTAGCACAGCTTTTCTGCCAGTGTTATCCATGCATAGCATATCTATATTATCCACTACAGTGAGTGGCACTCTTTGTGAATATGAAAGAATGGAAAGTACTGAGCATTGTATATACATGATAAGATACTGTATATAAATGAACTGAGAGCCATTTAAAAGGATATAGATAATGGCTCCCATTCTTTCATTAAGATAATCATTTTTTTCATTTGTGCAAGGAATTTGCATTTGCAGTATAGGGTTTCGGTGTGAAGTTTCCAGCCCCAGTATTTGCAAGCATTGTTTTTTATTGTATATCAGCTGAATATCACAGATGTGGCTGTTTTGGCTTATTTTCAAAGCTGCATTCTTTTAAAAGCTGTATGTTAATATGTTGTGACACTACTTTTCCTTATTAACTTTTTCCAGCTGACACTCCCATGGAGAAGTATCCTGTTTGACTGTATCAATCATGTTTCTCTTTATGACATCCCTTAATGTAAGTGAATCCAAACGGGTTACGCTGTAACATGGCTGCTAAGAGAGCATTTGGAAAACAAATGTGGACCAGATTCTTCCCTCATCCACACTTAGGTAATAAGAAGCTTGATCCAAAGCCCACTAACTCCAGTTGAAAAGATTTCAGTTAGCTTCAATGGACTTTGGATCAGACCCTAAATCATGAGTAACTCTATTAAAATACTTGTGTTACATTGTTGCAAATCAGGCTACTCTAAGTAAGAGGAGAATCAGGCTCATTGTACTCTTCTCAAAACTATGGGTAAAATTTTCAATCACACCAAAATGATTTCGGAGCCTATTTCCTATTTTCAGAAGTGATTTAGGCACCTAGAATAATAGAACCATAGGGTTAGAAGGGACCACAAGGGTCTTCTAGTAAAACCACTTGCCAAGATGCAGGATTTGTTGTGTCTAAACCATCCAAGACAGATGGCTATGTAACCTCTTTTTGAAACCTCCAGTGAAGGAGCTTCCATGACTTCCCTAGGTACTTTGTTCCATTGCTCTACTGTTGTTATAGTTAGGAAGGTTTCCCTGAGATTTAATCTAAAACTGCTATGCTGTAATTTGAACCCATTTTCCCTGGTCCTGCCCTCTGTTCACTTAGGAGTTTAAGTTTCCAGCCTGAGGATATGTCTTCACTGCAGAGTTAACCCAGCTTCTTCCTCAGATTTTAGCCCAATCCCCTCTACTGACTGTCCACATGCAAAAACATTTTTCCTGGGTTTATATGTGCTTTGGACCTGAGCTTGTTTGCGTGGCTGGGGGCAGGGCCGGTGCAAGGAAGTTTCACGCCCTAGGCGAAACTTCCACCTTGCGCCATCCCCCCCCCGGCCAACCCCCCCCCCCCCCCCCCCCCCCCCCCCGCTACCCCCCCCCCCCACCCCCCCCCCCCCGTGGCAGCTAACCATGCCCACCCACCCCTCCCATCAGAGGAGCCCCCCCGGCCCCCCAGGGCAGCTAACCCAGCCCGCCATCTGGGGAGCCCGCCACCCCCCACAAGGAGCCCTCCCCACAGCAGCTATCCCCCCCTCTTCAGCTAATCCCATCCGGGGAGCCCCCCTCTACAGCAGCTACCCCGCCCACCGCCATCCCCCGCCCGGGAAGCTCCCCCACCCCCACGGAAGCTAACCCTGCCTGGGGAGCCCGCCCCAGCTCACCTCCGCTCCGCCTCCTCCATTGAGCACGCCGGCACCGTTCTAATTCTCCTTCCCCTCCCAGGCTTGCGGCACTGATTGGAGGAGAATTAGAGCGGGGGCTGTGCGCTCAGTGGAGGAGGCAGAGTGGAGGTGATCTGGGCAGGGCCAGTGCAAGGAAGTTTCGCGCCCTAGGCGAAACTTCGACCTTGTGCCATCTCCTCCCGCAGCTAACCCCGCCCGCCGCCCCCCCCCATCTCCTCTGCGGAAGCTAAACCCGCCCAAAGAGCCTGCCCCAGCTCACCTCTGCTCCACCTCCTCCACTGAGCACGCCAGCGCCGCTCTAATTCTTCTCCCCTCCCAGGCTTGTGGCGCCAGTTGGAGGAGAATTAGAGAGGGATCTGTGTGTTCAGCGGAGGAGGCAGAGTGGAGGTGATCTGGGGCAGGGAGCAGTTCCCCTGTGCGTCCCCCCGTTACTGCGGGCAGCCCTCCCTGCGGCCCTCCATCCCAGCTCACCTCCACTCCACCTCCTCGTCTGAGCGGGCTTTTAGGCGCCCTCAACCACTAGACACTCTAGGCAGCCACCTAGTTAGCCGAGTGGTTGCACTGGCCCTGGCTGGGTGTATAGGTTAATAGCCCAGGTTTCACTTTAACACAGGTACTAAATTTTCTATTTTGGACACAAGCTGAAACCCAGGTTACAGAACACAGGCTCTGATAGTCCTCCATTGTCCTCTTTCTGTTTCTGGTTGCAGAAATGGGTGGTGCATTAATATGATAGCTGGATAAAATCATGGTCCTGAGCTGGATTGACACCTTAGCACCAACTGGAATGGATGTCACAGACAGCATTGAGGAGCATCCAAAGTTGGTAATGGTTTAGTTTACTATGTTGGTGGGCTAAGTACGACAATGAGAATACATAATATTCAACACAGGAGCCCAGGAAGGACGAACAAGTTCTTCCACAATACACTGTAAAACAATTTATAGAGCACCATAGCTCAGTGCAGGGCTAAGAACCATAGGATGCCCTTAGAAATCTTAGCACCTAACCCAGGTTATGGCAGCACCCGTGTGGACATAACTACATGCACATGACTCAAATGTAACTTAGTACTTAATAGATGCTTGCATCTGGGGCTTAGCTAACTTAGGTTCCCATACCCTGGTAAACTTTGCAGTGAAGTAATACCCTTAGACTCCTAAGGGCATGCTACATTGCAGTTACCTTGAGTTGCAGCTCAAGTCTTACCCCAAACTCAAATCCTGTCCGCACAAAAACACCCTTAACTGTTGTGTGGTGGTGCTTTTCACTCAAGTTGGCTGGCTCTTCAAGAGGTATAGGTTACAGCTCATCAGCTTGCTAACACAACCCTTATGTGTAGCTTGCATGTTTTTCCACAGTATGACTGCCCTCACTTGAGCTAGGCTCTAACTCGAGGGGATGTAACTCAAGTGTAGGTAACTCAAGTTAACACAGCAGTGAAAACATACCCTAAGTTATTTTTGAACTTTGACTTAGACACTGACTATTGATATCACACCTTAAAACTCTCTGTAAAATAACATACTAAAGCAACCAAAAAAATAAAAAAAGAAGAAAAAGCATCCATGTATGTAATGATTGATTTACACCGACAGAGTGTGTACAAATTTTGTACTTTATGTGAATATTAATGAAGCATAAATATAACCCATTAAGATATATTACCAAACTATGTAATCAGGCCAAGTTTTAAAGTTCACCTAGAGGACAAATTAGATTGGCATCTAGTGTTATGCTCAGGTTAAATGTTTCAGCTTTCTGCACATTCTAGGGGTTTTTTTTATGTAATTGAATTTATCCCAGCTCCCAGTACCAAAGGATTACATATTATTATTTGAAATAATCTTACTCTGCAGACAAGCAGTATGTTTTCCTTCAACCTATAAGATATAAACCCAAACATTAGCAGCATAGTAAATATGTATGCTTCAGAACAGGAAGAAACAGAAAATGAATACCAGCTAGAATATTTACAATATGAACTGTTTAAAGAAAAAATGTGTTTGATCTTTGGCAAGTTCCATGACTTTGAACTGACACTAGACAAATGATTATGTAGAGAAGATTCATGAATAGCTACTCCTCCACTTGTGGGCTCTTACATTTGACTGTATAGCCAGCATTCCTGCCTGTGTAAGATATTTGCTTCCACATATGTTACTAAGGTCACTTATTTTTGGTACATTGAGACAGAAAGAAAAAAGGTCTTTCAGCAATGTAGCCTCAATTAATTTAAAACACATAGTAATAGGCTCTAAAATAACAGCATTTTAACCAATGAGTTCATTAAACATTTTCACAAATGCATAACCATTATTTTGCTTAGTCAGATGTTTTCTCAAAGGAGAGTTCATTCATTTTAACTGCTTAAAATACATGATGAATGAAGTAATTTGTTTTTTTATTTACATTTTACCACTGATAATATTTTATTAAAACCACCACCACAAAAAAGCAGAGTATAGCTTTAATCAGTGTTTAGTTTCCAGGGCAAAGCTTGCTGTTACATTTAAAGAAATGTTCGAGTTGTCTTCAGAAATGATGGGAAATGAGCTACCCCAAAACTCTGATATATGGATGCTACCATAATTAGTTCTGGAAATTGCTGAGGGATCTATAATGTATAACTAAGCTCATAAAATAATTATATAGATGGTAAACTGTTACGCTTAAGTATATTCACAAATACAGGTTATAGCCCTTGAATATTTAACAAAGGCAGGTTTACCGAAACTGATTTCAGCAGAATCTACTCAGACATTCTAGCGATGAAAGAAAATCACAAAACTAAAGGAAAATCCTATTGCATGCAAGAGGAACATATCCGGCTAACAGTTATAGGAGGAGGCAGGCATTCCTGAGCTCTATGTACTATACCACTAGTTTACTGTATGACCTAGCGCAAGCCACTTAACTCTTCTGTGCATCCATTTCGTTTTGGTAAAATAGGGATAGAAATACTTAGCCTTCCATTTAAAGAGCTTTGAGATCTTCACATGACAAGGGTTTTATAGGTGCAAAGCAGTATTACCAAATTTTCCCAGGTTTCAAGACATTACTGTAGGAAAACAGGGCCATCAGAATTCCTGGCTCAATATAAAATAACCATGAGAGTGTTCATGGTGTTGATAGTAGTAATTATGAAAGTGTGTCAGCACCATGACATCTCATTTTCTCATAGTCCATTGTTTACTCCTCTGTTTTCAGTGAAGGTGGCCTAAGGTGGGACATGAGTCATATAGAAATATTTCACAATGTTTCACCATTTTTAAATACCTCTAAAAGCCAATATTTAACCTATTATGATATCAGTGTGCTACTTGGGGTCTAGTTTTGCAAGGTGCTGACTACCATCATTGACATGGCAAACTGAAGTATCTTAGCTCACCCAAGTAGCATGTATAATTCAGGCCCTTATAAGGGCACAGTCATGATATTTTTCATAAATTTAAACCTTGCACATAATGTTGATCATAATAAATAGTCAAAGAGGCAAAATAGTTACAATAGACTAAGAACCTCTAATAAGAACTCTATGGCCTGAGTGGAGGATTCCATTTCCCCAACTTGTCTGCTATCCCATCCCTCACAGGTCATTTACTCAGGCTGGGTGAAATTCCTGAGTAATTTACAGTCATAGTACCCTGAAAGTAGTCCTTACTCATGTAAATTGTTGCATTAACTGTGTGCAATTGAGACCTCATGTAACAAATGATAAAAACAAATAAAGGTGGGTGAGTGACAAGAGCTATCACCATATATTGTGTGGATACTTGAACTTGTTATACGTACATCTTGTTGCTTTTGCCTTTAAAATAAAAAACAAATAGACAGCTTGATTACAAACTGAAGACACTGGCTGAGATTTTGTGCTGTGCCTCCAGAGGGAAAGAGGAGCAAAGGTAGATTTATGGCATCAGCATTCTGGGCAGCTCTATGAACAAATTAGAGCAGCCAGAGCCTCCTGCTTGTAGGCTGCTGCATAGTCCAGAGCTGCCTAAAATTCCCTATATTGCTTTTTGCTGCTGTGACCCACAAATTCTGGGCTGCTCTGGATTGTGGAGCAGGCCATAGGCAGCCATCAGGGGTCTTCTGTAAATCTGAGCAGCACCTGCCTTCTCTAACTCCTGACCAATGCTCCACGCCCAGCAAACCCTCTGTGCCAGGCCTTGCAGGGAGAGTCAGTGTATTATATTTTTGGTGGGTTGTAGTAATAGGTAAAGGGAGGTAAAGAAGGATGAATGGGAATTACACATATAGACACCTAATGCCATCAGGGGACATCATAATTTCCCCTAACTGTTGCAGAATACTTTTTTAGTTTTAGTGTTCAAAACACTAATGTAAGATAATGTTGCTTTTCATACATTTCAAAAATATGTAAATTCCAAGTGATTGCATCTGTATTTGTTATGTCACTGTGAATCTGCAGCAAAAATCCCAGCAGATATATTTCATGGTGCCAAAGCCACCCACTGTCTATTTGTGCCTACAGGGTAAAGCAACTTTAAGTGTCAGTAAGGATTGGCCTATTCTGAATTAGCGTAAGTGATGGGTGAACCAGTTAAACTAACAAAAAAGCATCATGACTCCCATGACTGTTCCTCAAACTGAACCCGAACCCCAACCTTTCAAGGGAACTATTCAGTTTAGTGAAAGGCCTGCATTTTGCAGTTGACACTTGTCTGTGTAATGAATTGAAGCAAATCCTAGAACTGAACTACACAAACTTAAGGAAGTTCCTAATCCAAACGTGAATCCAGATTCAAATTATGCAGCTGGTCCCTATTCTCTTTGGCTCTGAATCAATCCAAAATCTGGGTGGGTTGAAACTGGAATGCTAATTTTGTACTCTGGTTTTCTCTAGTTTATATAAAGGGCCTAGACTACCTTCCTTCCCTTCAGAACATCTGCCAGTCCCTTGCCTCATTCAGTGTGACCTCTCACCTCCATGACATATGTTGCCTTCCACTTTAGATTCTAGGGGAGGGCAGGCTAAGGCATGATAGATTCCCACACAACCCTTAGAGGTTTATAGCAGGGTCCAGATATCTTTCTCTACCACAAATATTGATGCTGTCTAAATCGCATGTACTCATTTATGTGAACAATGCAGGCTAGGGCGTATTAAGCAGCAGAACATGCCAGAGTTCATGAGAAAGATATAAAATCCAGAACATTTGAGAGAGGTTTTGGACTCTGCAATGAATCTTCAAAAGCAGGGGAGCTTCTGTAAACACTCTGGGCTTCTCTACACTTACCGGGGGATCGACATGCGGCAATTGATGTATTGGCAGTCGATTTAGCGGGTCTAGTGAACACCTGCTAAATCAACTGCAGATCGCTCTCCCGTCGACTCCTATACTCCACCTGAACGAGAAGCGCAAGGGGAGTCGATGGGAGAGTGTCTCCCATCGACATAGAGTAGTGTGGACCCCACGGTAAGTAGATCTAAGTACTTTGACTTCAGCTACATTACTCACTCAGTAGCTGAAGTTGTGTAACTTGGATCGATCTCCCCCTGTTGTGTAGACAAGGCCTCAGTCTCCAATGCTACTCTTTTGTTTTGTAACATTACTGCTGAAATTCACCCATCTCAGTGAGGTGGCTTGTTGTTAGATCAACTGTTTTTCTCTTCACTAGGCCCAAATATTACCTGTACTTTAATGAGATGGGAGTGCCTTTCTGTAAACCTCCACCCACACTTTGTTATTTATATGAATAAAGTAACAACCTGCTGCTGCTAACCCATTCTTTGTGCATGTCCTGATAGTCAAATAACATGTTAATCAAACAAAGAGGAAGCGAAAATATTGTAAATGTTCATGAATAGCCAGCTGTCTGGGAGAGGTACGTTCACAGAGAGATGGATGGAAAGTGGATCCATTTGAGAAGACATGGCTGTAAGGGGAGAATTAGGTTTATGGAAGTGTCTCAGGGAATAGGCTTATGAGCAGGTTACAGTTTTGGGAAGCTTTTGAAGAACTTATTCCTATTTGGGGAGGGAAAAGAGGGAATGTGGTAGGGCAGCCTCAATCCAAATGCACTTTACAAAGCGCCTCTAAAAACTGTCTGTGCTAATGCATGTGACATTCATTTTAGGGTCACTCACCATCATCATACCAGTTTCCTTCAATTGCAAAGGATCATTTCTGGTTCATTTTCTCCTGGATCATTCACTGTGCTGCTACTGCTTTGGTCCATTCCCTTGCATTTGCCTGTATTCTGAATGATCCTATACCACTATGATCACGTGGACTATTTTTTATCTTCATATTGTTGATCTATCCTTAAGTCCTTTATTATTTAGCCCCTGCCGCTCTCTCTGATGCAACATTCTCAACCTTCTAACTGAGATGCTCATTCCATAGAATTTAAGGCCAGGAAGGACCACCAGATCATCTAGCCTGTATGTCACAGGCCACTAACCACACCCCCAGCACACACTCATCAAGGGCAACAACCAGAATTAGATCAACGCATTACAGCCCAGTATATGTTATATTATAGTAACAAACACAATGTGCTAGACAATGCACAAACACATGGGAAGACAAAGCCCTGCATCAAGGAGTTTACATTGCAGAGATTAGATTTTGGCCAGTCTCTCTGCAGGCATACAGTGGTGAGGAGGAATAAAGAGCTCCTTCCCACCTGCCCATTTTGTGGCCTGCATACAGTCCAGCCAGATTTGGATCCCCTGCACTCAGGGCAGCTACTGTGACATGACCCAAAGGGAACAGGAAGTAAGGCAGAGCTATAGCTCCATCCCCACTATCTGCCAGCAAGTAGAGCTAGCTGATCAGACAGGATATAGCTGTTTGTGCACTTTACTATGCACCGGGCAGCTGCAGGTAGCATTCTGTCTTACTGATTGCCTTCAGGGCTCCCTGAGGGTGATGCATCTCCACCTAGCCAAAGCAGGGCTTTGCCTCGAAGGCACAATCTAGCCCTAAATAAAGATAAAGAGACCCCAATACTGGACTGATGCCCTCTGCAAGGTTTCTCAGAGAATATTATTCGTTCCTCTTTTGAAATCACTATATCTTTGTCTCCAGGACACTATTTTAATCAATCCGTCCCTCTCTTTCTTTCCATCATTTTATGTTTTATAAATCAAGCTTGTGTGTTTCTTGAGAACACCTTGGGTTGCTTTACCAAAAAATTAAAAGCTAGAGAGAAAAACAAAAATAAAAAAATTGCCACGCAGAAGGACAAATGAACAACAGCTTTGTTTGATCAGCATTCACTTTAAGAAGTTGGCAGACATCAACCCCTTGTACTAGCAAGCTAATAACACAAGGGTGAGAGCTGTCAACACAGGGAACACAGGGACTGACCAATATGTATGAGAGTTGCACATGATGCCAAGGACCACACACACAAATATCACTACCCCCAAAGAATCCTGTGAATACAAAACAATATTGGTGCCAAGTTATTCCTTGGTGATTCCACAAATAATTGGGATAGCAATGAAAAAACAGTGAAGACCCAAAATAATCAGCTCTATGAGTCTACAATAATAATATTCAACCAGAGGGAATATTATACCATAAGCAGCAAGGCAGGAACCGTATTCAGCTGATGCAAGCAAACATTATATGATTAACAATATCAAGTGCTGCAGAGGAGTCCAGCAACAAGAAAGAAATGTAACCTGTATTCACCAGCTATATAGAGGTCACGGTGGATGGTAGAATGGTTAAATGCAGTCTCCATATATAGCTCATGCTGCAGAGACTAATATATTTACATATAAACAGGATTCCTACATGTAAGGATCACATAAGTAAATTTTATACATTATGCTGCAAATGTCATGTAGGAAATATAACTGTCTGATTGATATGCAGAATGTTTGCCAGAACAGTGACAGCCAAAGTAAGTTCAAAGTCACAGAAAATGTTGTCATCAGCCCACTGTAAAAATGTACAATTACTTGCTATTCTCTTTCTGTTTAAAGGTGACTACTACCATCTTTTCCCTAGGCTACTTGTTCACTGTACCTTATTATCATTACAAAGTATTATAATGGATTAGCTTTTCCATATTGTGTTCATATTGGGAAGGGCATGTTTTAGACAGCACACTGACAAGGTTTTTGAAAAGGCATTTATTCCTCCACTAAAAATTACCAGGCAGCTTGTTTTCAGAATAAAAATCTCTAAATTGCATGCTTGCAAATTCCCCTTTCCTGATAATTCATTTAATATAAAGAAATCAGAAAGAAGAAGTGAGCAGTATCTAATTAATATCTCCTAATGCTCAACTAATGTCAAGCATGACTCCAATTTATAACTGAACTATATTTTTACATTGAAAAATTCAATTACATTTACTGACAGACTTTGAAATGCCATATTATTTATATTGGCAAACTTTGCAGTCTCTCAGTATATTTATTAACATTCTTTCCACAGAATAAAGCGTATATACAATACAGATCACTGCATTCTTCATTTTTTAATCTTTCAAAGTGATATGTACATCTGCTTGAGTAGGATGGCACTGCCTCATTCTAGGAGATCCAAAAGACCAAATAGAGCCAGCAGTTAATTTCCCTTCCCTTTTGATTCTCCAGGCAAAACAAGGTAACCTTGACATTTCCCTCTTTCTCCTCTCCCTCCCTATCTCTCTCCCTCCCTCTTTTTCATCTTTCTCTCATTCTCTTTCTCTCCTGCTCTCTTTCTCTCTCTCTCACACACACACACACCCACTGCACTCTCAGTGCACACATCAACAATTTTGAGCTGTGAAGAGGTTCAATTGCCACCTTGGTGACTCACTTGTAATGCACAAATAATTTACTAGGATAGCTTGAGGACATGACAATGACAGAGAGACATCTGTTGGGTGGAGGGGATTAAAAAAAGAGGTTATTCACAGCTGGTAGATTAGCCATGCTCGCCACTAGGCCACCATAGTGTCCTAGTCCTACAGCTTCTTTTTCCTCCTTTCTGCCTGTTCCCTGCTGTCAGCTGCCAAAAGATATCTGTTCTCACCCTTTGCTGAATGAAAAGGTGCTAATGCATGACTTCAGGATATGTCAGAACATACAGTACTTACAAGTGTTTGGAGATGCAGCCAACCTGACCATGGGGAAAAGAAATGAGTAACTAAAGAGTGATTTTCTTGAAAAGGAAAGAATAGGGAAAAATAGTCAGGGGAGTGATTTCTTTCTCTAGTTGTACAGGGGAAGAAAAATCATTTTCTTTTACTGAAACTCAGTTGTGTTTCTCCTACAATAGCAAAATACCTAATCAAATGTATTTGTTCAAAAACTGGCCTGTGTTTTGTTTTCCCCACTCTGATTGACTGAAGTTTCAAAATACACAAAAAGTACACAATGGTCCGGAAAGTGCTGTTAAAGGGACTAGATTAATTTGAAATGACTTTCTAATATAAATGATTAGAAAAAGATGGAGGGGGGTGTTAAATGAGCTGTGAACAGTCACATAAAATGGCTACTTGTTCTCTGTTGTGGCTTCTGTACAACACTCATTCACACACTTCAGATATGTAGTAATCCTCTCTCACATAACACAAGATTTGTGCTGCATATTCACTCACATAAGCTCAACAGGCAGAACGATGTGTTTGCTTTGGGATCGGCATTTCAGCATTCCATTGCATCTCTATATTTTCTGCCCCCAAAGGAGTCAAGATAACATTGGACACTGTTTAAAGGCTTTTAGCATAAACCTGTTTTGCAGGGCTTTAAAAACTAAGGGTGGGGTGGGGCGTGTGGAATAAAGATTTGCACAGTTCACTTGATAAACAGGCCTACATTGGTTCATTTATTTAGGGTAAGGGGCAAAAATCTGCAATTCTAGGATAGTCAGAAGGCAGGGTGCCCAGAAAATACTTGTGATTTTTGAAGTGATGAAAATAAAATAAGACATACTTTTGAATGATAGCACTGGACTCTAAGGTAGGAAAGTCCTGCAGGTAGGAAGATCCTGAACACATTTTAAAAGATACATGCATTAAAGAACTCTTTCTTTTCCCCCTCCAGCCTGCTGCATAGTCTAAAGGGAAGGGTAGAACTAACCAAGGAGTGCATCAGTCCTATAGAACCATATAATAAAGTACACAAACTCAGTCCCAGATCTATCCACCTCATAGCTGTGCATGAATTACATGCTCCAATACTTCTGTTAGTCTATAAGGTGCCACAGGATTCTTTGTCGCTTATCACAAATTGATACTCCTGCAATAATCTGTGGATTCTGTGGTTTGCTGAAGAAAGGGCGCAATGGAAAAAAGGATATTCTTCCTTGTTGAAAACTGAGAAACACATTTTTCTTTAAAAGATTTCTTAGTCCACTGGTTTGAAATTCTAGAGAGAGACATTGCCCTTAAGAATAAATTTACATTAACTCTACTGTGGGAAGTTTGTCTCCTAAATACATTCAGAAACCAAGAACAATTCTTTATCGTTTTGGGTGAAAAAAACTTTATTTAGCATGCACATTGGAAGAACTAGCAGGAGTCTCATTCAGTGGGAGCCTATATGCAATTTTCACACATCAGCATGTATGTGTAGTGGGCAATGCATACAAATTCACTGCAATCTCCACATTGTTTGTGGCTTTTCCAGTCAGCTGACCTTGGGCAAATATGGCAGTGTCCACTGTTGAGCTTCCTAAGTGGTTCCATGATAGCTGGTTTTCAATGGTAGCCAGGGGATGAGGGTGCTGCTTTGATGGGCATAGTGAGATGATGGATATCAAAGATTTTGCTCTTTATATGAACATCTACAAGTCATTCTCCTAGATTGACAAGGAACAAGAGCCTTTTTTGTCTTGATCATGTGTGGTGCCAAGCAGGATTGTTGCTAACCCAAACAATAAAACTTGCAATGCAAACAACATCAAGCACATTGAAAAAAGAACAATTGACCACCTATTTATCTTGTGCCTGCAGAAGTACATTTTTGCAAGATGGTCCATGTTATTGACACAGCTTTTAGTGTTATCGTACTGGAGAATTGGGTGAGGTTTCTTTCTGTCGCCTTCTACAACCTTGCTATGATGCATCATCAATCACATTATTACCAATATGCCCTTCTTTGGAAAATAGGAAACCAGGATAAGTGGCCCAGCAAACTTGAACACCGATGACAATTTTCTCTGCTGAGATATGGATGCATCTCTCTAGGTTATAACTGGCCTGTTCTGTTGGATTATTCCAACATAGGTCAAGTTTTCATTGAGCAGGTCTTCAGCAAGCTGAGTAGGGGTGAAGAAGTTATTCCTAACTCTCTCTTCCAGTCTTATAACAGGGCTGAACATGAGCTCCACATTGTCTGAAAATTAACTTGATGACCAATCAAGAGAAACATGGTCCTTCTTGGAGCAACTCTCGACATTACCTGGCACAAGTCACTATCATGTAATACGTTGTCATCACGTGCCAACTCAATTTCAGAATTGCAAATCATTTTTATAAGGTCATAAGCAGAATATTGTGCCCATTTGTTCACCATTTTGACTTGTGCAACACAGAAAATCCCCTCAAGAATATCCTAAGTCTGCTGTATTTTGAGCACAATACCTGGACAAAGTAAGCCAGCATCAGTTCACTCTGTGCTGAGGTTACCAACAAGCCTGGATTTGAAGGTACCAACCCTCCTGAGGTACCTTCTACCTTAGGGAGGCAGAAGGCAGAAACCACTATCACTGCAATGCATTAATAATTAGCATAAGCTAACTATTATGATACAAGATACTCTCCTTAGAAGCAAACAGATGTAGATAGAACTACTAAAAATACAGGATAACATTGCAACCTGTTTGGGGTACAGTTGTAACTCACATACTTTTTGATATTAAACCCCCCCATTTTTCACAGTAAATCATGTTTTTTGCTGACTTGTGTACATGTGCAAACAATGTTCTAAAACAGCATAGTTGGAGGGCCACTAGTTCATGAGTTATCATAACAATATGCCTGTGAAGTAAAACATTACCCCATGAAAGTGGATGAAGGTTAACCCATGGTCCAATTCCTGGAACTTTTGAAAAGACCAGCAAAAAAGATATAAATGTTACTGATAAAGTTATTTTAAAATTCATAGGACAGGGGTCGGCAACCTTCAGCACATGGCCCATCAGGGTAATCCACTGGCAGGACGTGAGAGATTTTGTTTACATTGACCGTCCACAGGCAAGGCCCCCCACAGCTCCCAGTAGCTGCAGTTCACCATTCCCGGCCAGTGGGAGCTGCCGGGGGGCGTGCCTGTGGACAGTCAACGTAAATAAAATCTCTCACGACCCGCCATCAGATTACCCTGATGGGCCACATGCCAAAGGTTGCTGACCCATCATAGGGTATGGCAAGCTCCTAGACAATCACTGATGTTGGTGTATTTCCATATTTAAAATGTTTGTCAGGATAAATTGACAGCCAAATTCAGCCTCGCAGCAAATATGTAGGGCACAACTCCTGCTGACTTCCTACTCACCTGCTAAGAATTCCTGCTCACCTGCTAAGCTACTCTGCATGTTCAAATTAACAGCAGACACACACCCATTTTGTTCACCACATGTGGCTATGTTGTTCTTTCAGAGAGGGTCTCTAGTTTAGAAAGATTACGACAATCTGGACTCTGAAAGCTTCTCTTCACAAGGAAATTGATGGGTGGGATCTATATTATTCAAATTGCCTGTAGTTTGCCTCTGAGCTCCTTTTCTTAATAATTTACCACAATTTATATTAAAAACAGCATCTCTCTTCTGCTCCAACAACAGTTTGCTAATGGTTATAGCAAAGAAGTGCTATGACGTAAATAAAACAAAACTTTTAAAAGAAATTCTGGGGACTTTCAACTGCACATAACAAGCAGACAAAGAATTTCCTGTACAAATTTAGATGTGTAGATGGGGGGTGGAGGGAAAGAAGCAAGAAATAAAACTTTGATCCAAGACTAGGTCTCTTGAAAATTACTGAATCTAATATGAAGCATGGTCTGGCCTGGACTGATGAAAGGAATAAATATTTTGTCTGTGGAATTTTTTACCCATTGCCTTCCTAATAATTTAAAAATTTCATAAGCATTCTAGTGACAAGTAGTAAATGTGGATACTTATAGCAAAATGGTACTTCATAAGTATAAAATCATAGCATTATCTACATATTGTATGTGCATAGCAATTCAGTAATTATCACTAGTACTATTCATTAAAACTAGAGAACTAAGAAATTGGATTGACATTAGTTAAAATTCAAAAGTGAAAAATATCTACTTGTTATCCCTTTGATGAATCCATCTCTGTCTCGTACTCTCTTTAGTCTATTTTCATGTAAATGTTCAGTTTCCATTTGGTTGAGGGCACAGTTCAGTATTATTCTATTTTTAATTGTTATCACAGTTAGCAGGGGAAAGGGAAGTTCCTCTGTCATTGAATAATATGGCTCCTCTCTTCCCTTTTATCAATTATTGTTTCACTTCAACAACAGTTCCAATGATTGAGGCAACATAATGAATACAAACGATAATGAAAATGGAGACAGGAGTTCAACTCTTGCCTTAATCACAAGTGAAAATGAATATGGTGGTTTCATTCTAATTTCCCTTTGTGAACATCAACTAACCACACAGTTTGTCAAAATTCAGGGCTGACAGTTTCTGCTGAAGAGAAGTCTTGGCTGGAAAAGAAGGATTCTTCCTTGTCAGGAGCTGGATTGAAGTACAATGGCACTCTTGTGGAAAAGCCTGCACAAAACATACTGACTTAACCCATCTTGGCACACAGAAGGGTTGAACTGCAGAATTCTAGAGCTAGAAACATGAGCTGCTATCACTTGAGCTAAAGAACCATGCCTGTAGTTAGGACTGTAACAGACTCTCATCAATTCTGGACCAGACACAGAAGGGGACCCATAGCACACATTAACCAGTGGGTTACACGGACACTATACTTGGTTCAGAGCAGTTGGTCTCTCACTTACATGAACACTTTTGTTACTGTGTTGTACTATTTGATTGTGTCCTAGGCATGCCACACAAGACAGAGGGTCCCTGCTTAAAAAAGCAAACTAAATTCAGATGTGACATGGTGAGTGAGGGATGAAAGTACAGTATAGAAAGATGAGGTTTAGAGAGAGGAGCCTTGAAGCAGTTATAGGAAGAGATTAACTAAACTTGAAAAAATAAATGTAAAATGAAGGCTCAGACTGTGGCGGTCCTCATGCACATATGCACAGGGAGGAGGAGAGAACAAACACATGACAGATATTAGTCACGTTGCTTAATGTTCGCACTACGGTGAGAAGAGCGGTGGAAGAATTTATATAGACTAGAAGAGATGGTGTCTCTCCCAGTAATGTGTCCTCATGCAGAGGCCAGCTGCAATGTTGCTGAGAGTGCAAGCACTGCATAAAGGTGACATCACCATTGATAAATGCCTCCCTTAAAGGGAAGGAAGTGGGGTGAGGGTAAGGCAGGGCCAGGCCTTCTCCATCCTAGGAGTTTATTGAGTGCATGTTGCTCCTGTTGCATTATGAATGCCCCTCGAGCCCAGAAAGGAATTGTCTGAGTCTGCTAAAATGCCACTTATTGCTCCTGCTACAGTGCAGTCCCCTCGCACCTTTTCCAATCTCAGGGTTGAACTTTAAAGGCACAATACAGACTTAAGGATTTAACTGAAGATGGTTAATTGTTCTAGCTGGCTCAGAAGAGCAGCCTGTGACAGTGGACCAACTCACAAAAAAACTCCTGGGAAAATTAATAAGAGTTCTGGGTGTAACCCTGTGATGGGGCACACTCACCCCACACTGGACAGGGAAGGGTTAACCCTACATTGTGGGCTGAGGAAATCACACCCCCTCAACTCTACTGGACATGCTCCAAATGCACTAGTATAAAAGGGAGCAACTCAGCTCAGTTGTTGGTGACTGCCAGGGAATAAGGATGTACGCTGTCAGCTCCAGTCAAGGATCAGCTGAAGCCCAAGGCCGTGGGAGCTGGAGACACTGCAACCCAGGCAGATGCCAAAGTACCTGTGGAGGCTCCACATAATCCGGAGTCGCCAGAGACAGCGGAGATGCTAGACTGCAGCAGCAGCAGGAACTATGGTAGGAAACAGCCCAGGGGAATTAGATAGTGGCCTGGTTAGTGAACCAGAATTTTTTAGTTGGCGTGTATTGGTCGGAAACCTCCTACTGACTCTCATACTCCTGCCATTACCTGGTCTGGGGTAGGATGGAGAGGGAGGGCCCATACCCCCCTACCTGGTCTGCCACCCCCACCCCCCTTTATTGTTTGTGGCAGCTCCCTTTGACTGGAACCACTGGGCCTCACTACCCTACCACCAGGGATGAAGTTACTGACTTTGGCCACTAGGCCTTACTGCCCTGCAAAGAGGGATGAATCTATGCACTCTGGCTGCTAGGCCTTACAGCCCTGTCAACTGGGACAAATCTATTGACTCTGGCCATTGGACCACACTGCCCAGCTATTAGGGGTGAGTACATTGACTTTGGCCATTAGGCTAAGAAGGGCAAGTATATTGACTCGGACTAAGGAGGCATAGATATAAGTTATGTACACCCCAATCCTATGCCCTAAGAGATGGGGTGCACTTACCCAATACTGGACAGTGTCTCCCCCATCCCTGTCACAAACCCCCTTTGGAGTTTGCTAGCTCCTGGAACACTGAACTGAGTCTCTAGTTATCCTAACCTCTGCACTATAGCCACAATGGTTCCTGAGCCTCCAGACACCATTTCCCAGCCTGCTCAGGGTTGGAGTGGGCACAGAATAGCCTGGAAAAATCCCACAAAATCCAGTGGGGAGCTCCAGACCAAGTGATTTATATAGACAGTTTGTAGGGTCAGTGTGAAGCCAGGACTGCTCATCAAAGATCTGGCAGTCTTAGCACTTCCAAACTGAAAGTTAGTGTATAGTTCAGTCACTAATGACAATATGGGTTGTCAATACAGAACTGAATTCAACAAAGAGAGTGTGATGACTGCACACCCAGACCACTGAGTGATGATCAGCTACAGCAAACACTATGCCCCATACAGATTATGAAGGACCAAAGGGTCTAGTCCCCAGAAGGTTGCTGAGAGTTTTCATATCAAAGTGGGAAGAGATCTTCCCTGACTTTTAGGAGCTCACAAACTAAGGGTGCAAAAGGCAAGGCTGCATTTTGAAAATGTGCCCCTTAATACACATTTACTTTCAGTGGTGCTCAATCTTTACAATGGATTTTCAGCCTATTTGTTGCCCACTTCTTATTAGCTATCAAATGAGAAAAAGACATTACATTGAATTTTAGTGGTCCAAATAATGGTAGTTTAGATTGTTGGAAAACTATGAGTCTGCAGCCTCCCTGGATAACATGGCATGCAAAATACTACATTTAGAAATCAAATAAAGTACATCATAAAATTGAAAATACACAGTATAAACTTCCATGCCACAGTTCCTATTTGACCTTATCTATTGGAATGGGATGGAAGAATCTGTCAGCTAATGTATAGTCTCATCTCTAGAAACTACTTCCTGATCTAAGTCCTTACTGATGACAGAACAAGTTTGGTAATATGAAATTAAATGCCTTGGAAGGATGAAGATTGAGAGGTATGTGAAAGCACCATTACAGAAGAGACTGTAAACTCTTTGGGGCAAAGACCATGTCTTTCAATGTGTTTATATAGTGCCCAGCACAACAAGATCCTGACTGAGGCCTTTGAGCTACTATATATAGTACTTAAAAGTGACTCTGCAAAAATGGCCTAGGCAGGCAGCTCCATATTTATTGCTTGTCACTGAATCCCAAAGCAAATTAGCTGTGTTTCATTTTTTTCTAAAAATTGTTTCTTCTAATCACAAGTACAGAAAAACTTATCTGAAATTGAGGTTGTTTATTTCCTCTTGGTTGTACATCCAGTAATGATTCTACAGTTGAAACTTAATTAACAGTTGTGTTGCTGGTGTGAAGAGAACAAACATTTCCTTAAGTAGATATGACTAAATATTCCAAGGGAGCATACCTCCTGTGGAAGGAGGAGTCATTTTACAGTCACTTTTCTAACATACAAGCATTTTAACAGATTTTCACCTGTCAATTAAAATGTGTAATCTTAAATTGAGACCAGATATTGGATGATTCTTAATATGAGCTACAGAATTTAGTACCTGATGTTGTAAGCCTTTGCACATAAGAGTACTCCTTTCTCATGAGAACAGTCTTCAATGTAATTAAAAAATGTAAGAATTCACCAGCTCAGGCCCATATATACCCCTTTAAATTTTGCCATATTACATCCATCATCATCTGGTGCTGGACGTGTCAAAGAGTTTAAGACATTTTAATAGATGACAGGTTTAGGCAAAGAGTTTAAGACATTTTTACAGATGACAGGCACCATTTGGTAATATCTCTTGAAGATATCCCTGAAATACCTATTATGATTCACTAGCAACCCGAGCAGCCATTAAAATTGGACTATTTTGACTACTTTATTGGCTAGTCAATAAGGCTCCAATCTTCACTGGGAATAGGGTCAGACCTCAATCCTCTTCATTTTGATCTGCCAAAAATGCTCTGGATCTTGATAACCTTGAGTCAACCTTGCTAACAGAAATCACACCGTTTGATCACCTGAGATGTTTTACTCTGAGTGTTAATAGATGTTGTGTGTGTGGCCTCTCCTGGAACAATGCTTCTCACTTTCAGGAGGGGTAGCTAGCTGGGGCCCACTTGCAGAGGGATAGTGTGCTGCCACTGCTGCCCTTTGAGCACACTTTCCATCACCAGAACCCTGCATCAGGGGGTTAACTCCAGTAAGAGCTGGCATAACGCAGGACAACTTGCTCTGATACAGTGAGCTGGAACTGTCTAGTGTATGCTAAGCTTCTCAGCTCTAGATTCTGTTTATCTTACAGTTGACATTCATCTTGACACACAGGGTAGTGAGCAGTTGATGGAATATAGGATCCACAATTATGTGGTAACCTGGAGAGCTATGTGGATCTAGTGGCCTAGAGGAGCTGTGGCAGCTATTCTGTCCCATAAACTAGAGTAATGGCCAGAGGCAGAGGGGGAGTATACTGCCCCCTCAGGATGTAGCTCCAGATTTTGGGAAGTGAATTTAATCACCCAAACTCCACGCACTGCACCCACATAAAGCCAAATTATTCTGGTTTTATGTAGGTTATGTGAATGTCACTATTGGTTAGGGGTGAGTATATAGCAGATAACTCTCCTGAATCAGTGAGTACTTTATAGTGTTGTACTTAGGTTGACACATTTCTTCCCTCTTTTTTCTTCCTGTCTTCTTCCTCTCTTGATCTTTTAACTGAACTACTCATTCTTCTTGCTCACACAGTCAACCTGATTTCTTTTTATATGCAACCTTCAGGTTAACAGGAATGAGACTAATTAATTAGCATGCTTGATTTTCAATCTTTAGTGTCTTCCAATGAAATATGATAACTGACATTGACATATGAATTGCAGGATATATAAGCCACCTTTCTATTCCATTGCATCCTTTTATATTAATTACTCTTCCAACCTAATATTTTATTCATGTCTGAAGATTGTTTGTGTTAGCACATGTTCGCTTTAAAAAGATGGTTAAGGAAGACAACTTTGCCAGCATATCTGGTACAAATAACAGAGCTGATCACTAGAATAATTTTTGTCCACTGGTGAGAAGGTACTAAAAATAACTCCATTTAAAACCTGATGCCTCCAGCCTTGTTCAAAATAAAGACAAACATATGCATGACAAAAATACATGATTTCATTACAATTCAGAAAGACTGTGGATTTGATTTTTAATTCATACAGAAAATTCTGTATGCTAGTCGGATGCATTCATGATGTCAGTGACTGTATGAGCAAAATAAGCTTATATAGAATTAGATAATAGTAATCTATTTCCTGTTAATTTGGTGTCTTTATGTCTTTTTATGCCTGCCCTTTCAGTGGGTACAAATTCTACTGCAACCCAGCGAAACCCGGGAAAAAAACAAAGCTTGTAACATCACTCCTCCAGAAATGCCAAATTATGCCACGAGGCACAGTCCTGCCTGGGGATGTTGCAGAACCATTCACCCCAAAGAGAGCTAATGAGACATTATGGAGCAACTGGCTCTAGAGAGTACATTACGTACTCCCCTTTGCAACTAGCCTGATCCGATGATCAGCACATAAGCAAGGGTAGGGCCATGATTCTGCCTCCTTCCTGCTCCTCCTTGTCTTTTTTGTGAGGCAGCTTTATCCCCAGGGAGATAAAATATAAGCAGGGAGCAGTTCCCATGTTCATAAGACTAAAGGCTGTTAGCTGGCTCCTATGCAGGGAGCCAGCAGAGTGGGAGGAGTAGCTCCATGCATCCCCCTCTGTGAACTTGCAGAAACGCCAGCCACATTTTCAACTTAAGGGAGCTGTCTGGCTGGTTCTTCTCCAGTCTCTAGCAGGCAAAAGTAGCTATCCTAGCTTGTGAAGCTAGATAGTTTCTGGTTTATTATTTGTATTCCAGTAGCACCTAAAGACCCCAAATCAGCATCAGAGACCTATTGTGCTAGGCATTGTACAGACACAGAATAAAGACATGGTACCTATTGCACTTTTACTATACTAACATCCTCATGATAATTACTTCTCTTCCTGGATTAAGTCTATCCCAACAGTAACAAATGCACTTTACCCCCAAACCCTGCCACCCAAGTAGGAATACAATTTAGGCACTCAATATGAACCTGACTTCCTTCTGCATAAGTCCAGCAGCTTTGCCTTACAAAAATGGCAAACTGATGCAGGGAATACACTGTAACCCCTCAAACTTTCTCTGAAGCATTAGTTATGTTTAGTTCATGACAGAAAAAAGAAAAACAAAAACCTCGATTGTCTTTGGCTGAAAGGTTTGCACATGTGAGTTAGTACTTAACATTGCATGAATGCAGATACACCATTACATTTGATTGGTAATTAAAGTCAAGTGCCCCCAAGTTTAGGCAAATCCAAAATAGCTAATTACAGGTTTTACATTGCAAAACAATTGTAGCATTAAAAGCCCCCTTACAGAAAAAAGAAATCTGGAGGGAATTTTTGCAAATCTGTAATAGTTTCCCCCAGCTCTATGCAAATGTAATTGGGAGGAGGAGGAAACTCTCTTGCTTGACTTCATCTGGCACATCTCTCACTGTTACTCCAGCTCAGGAGAGATCCACACTTCTCTGAAACTGTTATCACCTTTCCCCTTTTAATTACAAGAAACATGAGGCCACTACTCTCTTCAAATCTCTTCTCAAGACCCACCTTTGCCACCAGGCCAATCACATAGTTGAGGACCTGGCCCCAGTCCATAACCAAGTCAATCAGTGGTACTTTGTTGATTGAGTAAAGAGGGGCTCTCCCCCCTCCCCAACACCAACCAGGGATGTATTATTTTTTTTGGTCCCTGCTGTGGCCAGTTTGCATTTTATTCACATTTCACTTGCACTGAGCCTGATCTTGATTGGGGCCTCTGGGCACCAGGGTAATATTAATATTAAATAAAAGCACTGGGGTCAAAACCCTGCTCAGGTCCCACTAGCTTCTGTGGAACTGCTCATGTGAGTAAGGTGGGCAGGTTTTGGCTCTCTGGACCATGGAGTGTTTTGAAATAGCCTTACACTTTTGGTGTTTTTGCTCTCTCTCCCTGAAAGCTGCCCTCCCTCTTGTGAGTAAGTTTTCTGTTTGGATTTTTAGCTGCAGCAGTGCTTTGCTGGTGTTCCAGCAGATGCCTGCTGTCTGGCCCCCTCTGCTTACCAAGGCCTCTCTTATTTCTTCCTTTCCCCCAGAATATGTATGTGATGGATGAACATCTCAGGCTCATTATCCAGACTGCCCTCTCACCATTCTAAGTCATTAATTTTCAAAATCATCTTCCTCAGCATGAACCTAACCAACCAACCACAAGTTGATACTCTTACTATTTGTTTATAGCTCAAACACAACTGAATGACAGCTGTCAATACTTAAATAAAATCCCACTTGCTGTTAGATAATACGAACTTGGGCCAAGATTTTCAAAAATAAGACTCTGAAGTTAGGTTCTTGGGGTAAAATTTTCAAAAATGCTAACATTACCTTGCAAGTCAAGGGGATTTTGTTCAGCAGGTTACTTTTGAAAATGTTATGCCAAATCCATATTGAAGTCAGACCTGTTAGTTCAGCACTTCTGAAAATCAGGCAAGTGCCTAACTATAGATTTAGGAGCCTAACTTTAGGCTTTTTTTTTTTTTTTTTTTAAATATTGACCTTGGTGGGTGGGTGGAGGGAAATCTAGAAAACCTGTCTGACTTTTAAAATCCATTACCTCTGTTTGGGTGCGCGCACGTGTGTGTGGTGTCTTTGTTTCTACATGCCTTTCCTAATTTTCTGAACTAACTCTATACTTTTCTTGGCCAACTGCTTCCTTTGAAATTAATAGATGTTCATACTTTAAATTTACCACCAAGCAGAACAATTGAAATGTCTGCTTTTTTCAGATGCAAATGAAGCACTCGGAGTGTGAGTATAATTAAGTGGCTTAATGCATTAGGAAATACACCTTTTCTATGGTCAACTTTCCTTTCCTTACTGTTGGTAATGTTTCACCACTTTGAGGTGAATGAAAAGGGAAAACTGTTATTTCAGAAAACATTATTGTTCTTAGCCAGGGAAACACTCCCGCCCAGCTTCTGCACTATAAGTCTGCACCTGTAGTCTGCCCGTACCTCTGTTTTCATCTAATATGCCACAAACTTCCATGTAGGTTTTCATGTGAAGAATAATACAAAAGAGATTCTAATCGTTATGCTAATGGAAGACCCAGGGATAAAATAAAGTGCTCATGGTAGAAATGCTGGAAGGATTGTTTCTGTTACAGTACTCACAGTATGTCCCATTTTGGCAGGGGTGTGGGAGAGCAGGGGGACCAAAACTGAAACAGGCTGGCATGAAGGCCACCTGTATTCAACAACAAAAAATTCAGAGAAAAAGGAAATTGAGGCACAGATTGTACCAAACATTTTCAAATTTCCAAGCAGAAAAGCTTTAAGTGGGAACCCTTTGGGATTGAGCAACCCATATTTTCATCAAATATACTTCAAAATGACCACTTCTTTATCAAGAGAGGTCAGTTATGGGATATGGGAAGGCAGTGGTAGAAGTTAAACAGAACAGTACATAAACATAAACCATAAACAATTCTTCATTAACACTTTTGTGCAATATGAGCCAAATATGAGTTAAAGTGCTGACTAGTTGATGGAAGTTGAATATGGTACTATGTAATGAATTCATCATAGAAACTGATTGAAACAACCTTTGCAGGTAGGTTGAAGTTCTTGGGCAAGTGGCATTTCTCACTTGTTCATATCATACTGCTGGAACAGGTCAGGGAAAGAACCAGTAATGTGATAACTCAAAGGAGAACACCTTACAACTGATTAGGTGAGAAATCTATCTTCATCGATGATACTGGATGTGGCACTACACAAAGAGTCCTTCCCATCCTCCTGGCCTTTAAATACACATACAGTATTAATATCAATACAAGGCTAAATGTAATCAAAAGTGTATGAAAACAGGTTCTAGCATTAGGGGCCTGTTGACAACAGGTAAATTTTCTTCAAATCCACCATTTCTAACTTGTTTTAAAATGCTGTGATGTAGAATTGCATAAGATTATACTGACAGGTTTCAGAGTAGCAGCCGTGTTTGTCTGTATCCGCAAAAAGAACAGGAGTACTTGTGGCACCTTAGAAACTAACAAATTTATTAGAGCATAAGCTTTCGTGGCCGAAGAAGTGGGCTGTAGTCCACGAAAGCTTATGCTCTAATAAATTTGTTAGTCTCTAAGGTGCCACAAGTACTCCTGTTCTTTTTAAGATTATACTGTATACATTAATCATATGTGCTGATATGGGCCATAAATACGACATAAGACTGTGTAATGAAACAATCATATATCAGGGTAGTGGCCCGGTCTAGTGGCCAGAGAAAAGAAAAAAGAATCAGAACTGTTTTTTATAGCTGATTCCATCCCTAAACTGCTGAATTATTATGGACTAATAATTTTGTCTCTGTGCCTCATTTTCTCCATTCGCCTGTGTATAGTGCTTTTGATTCTTAGAAGAAAGTTCAGAAATACTGTCAGTGCAAAAAAAAAATAGTATTACTACTACTAGATACGTTAAGAGTTATTAAATCCTTTAATTCATCTTGGGTGGTCATTATGCATGAACATTCAAAATGTCTGGGGCAATAGGTGAGGAGAGCTGGGCAGTGCTGAATATAAACGGACTCTATGGGATGTGGCGTGAAGGCACACCTTAACATTTACCAATACTCAATGGAGAAATGAATTACTGAATGTCAGTCTCTATTAACCCAACAGTAAATTTGGACAAAAATACACATAAAAATGAAATAAAACAATTAGATAACACTTTAAGTGGT